>NC_060274.1:86345459-86629750 GCF_021613505.1 Equus quagga | reverse complement strand
AAAAAAAAAAAAAAAAGCAACTGACATAGCTGGTGCCACTTTTACCTTTTCTTCCTGACTTGGAAATAGTTGTGAGGTCTGGAGCTGCAGTATCCATCTTGCAACCATGAGGCAACAAAGCAACATGCTAAAGCCGGATAACACTATGAAAGGAGCCTATGACCTCTAGAAGTCTTAAAATACAAAATAAAACAAATAGAAAAGCAAATGAGATTATACTTATTTGTTTAAGCTATGGCTGGTTCTGATCTCTGACTTACAGCTAAAAGCTTTCCTAGCTGATATTTATAATATATATAAAATAAAGTGACAGGAAAAGTTTAAAAATAATACATTGTGTGAGGACAAGCGAGAGCATTAACACACACAAAAAATGTTCCTATGTTAATATAAGACAAAATAGAATGAAGAAAACATTCGAATGAAGAGGGTCTTATACTGATAAAGGACAGATAGGACAGTGACAGTGACACTATGATGACCGTGAACCTCTAAGTAATGATATGAGTTTATTGAAATATGGAAAGAAAATTTGAAACCAAAAGAAAAATATTTTATAGAAACATAGTAGTGGTGGCAATTTTTGTAAACCTCTATCCAAATAAAATAAATAATAAGGTCCATTTAAAAAGCATCTATGTAGGAAGACACTTTACAAGCTAGATATAGGGAAGATCTTTTTCAAAGGACTCAAATTAAGAATGGAAAGTAGGAGACAGAGAGCAGCAAAGGAAAAGGAACAAGCAGAAAATTAAACAAAACAACCATAGAATTAATAAATTAATGCAACAATTGTTTTCTCACGTAGACCAATGGAATAAATGGAATAGGCAATTCTGTCATGGGTAAAAATGACAAGAAAGAAAAAACACAAATATGCAACATTTAGAATTAGAATATAGACAAGAGAATGTGACAACTAAAAGTGAATATTAGCTATAACTCTTTGAAATTAAATATGAAGATACAGATAAAATGAGTAATTTTCTAGGAAAATATAAATTACCAGCTCTAACTGACAAAGAGGAAGAAAATTTGAACATATCAGTAATCATGGAAAAAATTGAAAATATTTTCCAAGAATTACTTAGCCAAGATGGTTTTACAGACAGGAATATAAATCCTGTAAAAAATAGATAAATTTTACATAATCCCAGGGCATAGCAAGAGATGGAAATTCCTCAAACGATGTTAGTATGTTAGCAAAACCTTGATACTAAAGCATGATTTTAAAATAGGGTTCTGCAAAACTGAAGGCAAATGTCACTTGCTAATATAGATACCAAAAAACCCAAATAAAACATTAACAAAAAAGAGTGCATATACCATGGCCAAAAAATAGTTCAGCCAGAAACTTAGGAATGATTTAACATTTTGAAATTAATGTAATCCATGGCAATAATAGCCAAATGAGAAAACGCATATAATCATCTTAGAAAAATATGCATTCCTGTTTTAAAAAGAAAAAAAAAACAAGAGAAATCCATATGTAAATGGGATAAAGGAGAACACTTTCTACACGTGGCAAAACTCTAGAGTCTGAACGGCAAATGGTTTTCTCGGTCATTACCTGTTGCTACCAGCTGGCGGTAGCTAAGGGCGTGGCTGGGTGGGTGGAGGTGCAGTGTATCAGCATCACCCAAGTTCTGCAGAAACACTTCTGAGATTGAGTCCCAGTTTCCACCATTAGGGCAGAGCTGGGGAGAGGCAGCACGTATCCATGAACGCCATGAAATCAAGAATAAGATTAGAATGCTTGTTTTCATGTTGTTGTTCAACATTTCCTGAAAGTTCTAGCAAACACAACACAACGCAACAACTTTTGGAAAGGATGCTGCTTAGCTTGAGTTAAAGCAGGACCACGTTAAGTGATGATCGTCCTTATGGCAGTTCCTGTAGCAGGGGAATGTGATTAAAACAACAGAAGGAACCTGCGGAGAAAAGTCAGCCACACAACAGCAGGGAAGCAGGCCACTGATGATGGGCAGAAGGAGGGAGCCCACCCTGTCCTTTCTCCTTCATGCTTCTCGCCCTTTGGGAATGAAGCATCTCCATCACCAGTCTGGCCCCAAAGCGTCCCCACTGGAGTATATTTCCAAGGAATTATGGACTTATGAGGCATGAGAAATATCCAAAAATAAGGAGCCGATTTATCGTTACAAGAAGAACAAGGGCCAGCAAGGCAGAAGGCCTGGATTCCGCGCTGTCTTTGCTGTAAAGCCTTGTGAACATCAGCTGACTTCTGCAATCACCACCTGCAACATAAGCAGTCAAAAGAAGATCTCTAACCTGCCATCCTTTTCTGCTATATATTCACATCCCTTACCAGCAAAAATAAATGTACTTTCTGGTGAACTGAGCCCAGAAATTGTTCACACCAAAGGCCATCACATTATTAGTATTATTATAATCACATTATCTTTGAGGAAATAAAACTAGGATATCAGTCTTGATCTCTGCTTTTGCTAAATAAAGACCTTCCGTATAACCTGTGCTAAAATGTGTTGAACACTGTTATTATCTGAATGGAGCTCTATTTGGCAACTGGTTTAGTCCACTGCTTCACAATTTGCCATACATTTATGCCAGTTCATTTGCTTGTCAGACAATGGGAAATTCACTTTTAAAGATTATGATTATCATATGAGCGGCACCACCCTTCTGACTCCTAAATGGAACATCACAAATTTGAACAATAACACCCAGTCTGCCTATAAATGAACAAAAAAATAAATAGATACATAAATATCCTTAGTTTTCAGGAGGAAAGGAAAAAAAAGTCTTTCTGTCATCAGCCCCTCTCAATTGCTGCTTCATAATCGTGAGGTAGTATTTTCACAATTGCTTTTGGACGTGTGACCTTTGGTAATTATTTATATGACCTATTTTCAAATACATTTCTGAATGCACTGCATGCACAAATCGATTTTTAACATCACTTATTCTGTTTCTGCAAGAATTTCAAAAGACACCATGAGAAGACAGAAACCCTTGGGATGAAGGAAAGCTGAGGAATAATAGTAATATTCCTAGTTCACCTTCAGAGAGAATTCATCATAATCAAGTTGATGCTCTAAATGTAAAGAGTGGTTAAGCATGCAGACTTGGGAAACACGATTCAGCTCTGACACTTACTAACTTTTCCGTGCCTCTGTTTCTTCATCTGCCAAGTGACAAAAATAACATTTATCTCATGTGGCTGTTATTAATGAGTTCATAGGCAAAGGACTCAGAACAGTGCCTAGCCCACAAATGTGAGCTGCTATTTTTATGTGGATTATCTCATTTCATCCTCAAAACAGCTCTAAAATGTAGCCATGAGGTTCTTTCTTTCACAGTTGAGGAAAGGTTAAAGGTTAAATGATCACCAGAGGCCAGACAGGTCTGAAGGAGCTGAGATCCAACGCAGGCAGTTCTTTAGGGAGTCTGTGCTCTTAGACACTGCACTTAGCTGTCTCCTGTGGGGTCCGCCTGGACAGTCATCAGACTTAGGTGTTACAGGTGAAGGCTTTAGAAAAGAGGTCTTAATATTAAGACCATAGAGGAGGACAGCCATGGGAATTTTCCAAACTCACCTGCCTGAGAACTGAGGTCACAAACTGTTCCCTTTGTAATTAACCAACCATCTTCCCAGGTGTGCACAGTTCAAATAGAATTTATTAAGCAAAGTCTTGGTGCCAGAACCTGTGCTGGATGCTGAAGTTAATAAAAAGAGAAAAATAGACAGAGAATGTGCCCCAAGGGAGCTCAATCTAATAGAAGAGACAGATATGCAAAGAAAAACAAAAAAAGATGACTACTATGTGATAAACTCTATCATAAAAATGTGTATGAGGAGCAATTGCTAAGTAGATGAGGAAGTCAGGGACGCTTTTAAAGAAGAGGTGGCATTTGGACTGAGTTTGAACAAGGAGGCTCTAAGGCATGAAAACGCACACCTGCGTGTCCCGGGTGGTGGTGATGGCACAGAGGGTGGGGAGTGGATTGGTTCCAAAACTAGGCTCAACAAGGAGATAGGGACCAGGAGGTGAGGAGCTATAAACGCCATAAAGAGAAGTCAGAATTTTATTTCAGAAACAGTGAAGAGGTATTCAAAGTTGTCATTTCTGTTGTCTAAGACAAGGAAGTAAAATGGAGAAGACCTCTTTTTTAAAATAAAAATAAAACAGAAACCTATGCCTGCAGTGGGGGCTGAAGAGACTGAAGGCAAGGAGAGCGGTTTAGGAAATAATCTCAGCGAGCAGTGAAGGAGAGGGAAACATCTATTCTCTCCCTTCTAGAATCTTTCCTGAGGACCTTGCTTGAGATGAGGATCACAACGGCCTTCTGACTCCATGGGGTCCAGAAGACACAACTTGCCTCCCTCCGAGGGCTTGGGTGGACTCTGCATGAAGAGACGAGCCCCCATCCCATGCTTCTTTGAGGCCCCACTTCTATACAGTGTGTGTGTGAGGGGCAGGAGTCAGAGCAGAAGTGTTAATGCCCTGTATGACCTCAAATACGAGAAGCCCATTACCGGATTTCATCCCCATCTTAAATTCCGTAAATTAAACTCCAAATTTCTTGAACTTGTCCTCACTCATCTTGTTTTGAAGTTGTTAATTTTATACTTCTCCTCTAAACCAGTAAGTTTTGCAATTCTTCTGTATTTGGAAGCTCAAAAGCAGAGAGAATCCCTTAGGGTAAGATGATACAGACAACCATCCACGTAGAGCTTACAGGCAACAAATGACTTTCAGACAAAAAAAGAATTTATAAATTTATAGGGTGACTTACAAATACATATATTTTAATATCGTTTTCCATCACCTAAAGTTGGCAGGACAGTGCAGCTTTTGGAATGGGAGTAAAGCATTTAGGCAAAAGAGAAAGTAATAAATATCTCATTAATTATTCATCACTTTGATCTCCTGGAGAAATAAAAATGTCAAGCAACTGAGCTAGCATGTTTGTGTTCTATGAGAGTTTCAAGTATTTGTGAAGAAAAAACAAAAACCCTACATTATAAAGATGACAAGCACATATACTTTTTCAATATACAATCAATTTGACCTTCAAAGTGAAAGGCAAGTTTAATGGGAAAATGTGGTCAGGAGCTAAGCATACACTTGAAGTGAAGAGTTGGGAAGAGTATGAATGATTTGGAAGGAAGAAGATTTATAGGGAGAGTAGGAGGAAGAAAAGGTTTTGTCCTTCTGTCCATGCCTTCTATCTACCGCTACTCTTCCTCGAAGGACTACTTGTCTCACATCCTTGTATAGATCCATTGAAGGGGTGAGGGAGAGCAAAGCTCTGTCCTGCAGCTTATAGACTTCCTGCCAAGATGGCTGCCTCTACAGTGACATGACATCGCCATGGTTTAAAGCAAAATGCCCAGTTCTGCCAGGATGGAGATGCTCTTCTCTCCGCCTTCATTTCAGCATCACCATTGCTAGTAAGCTCTAGCTACCTCTCTGGACCTCCCACATCTCAATATCTGTTTCCTGCACATCCTATCTCCGTCATCCCAGTTCTGCTCCAAGGAAGACAGGTCCCAGATTACTAAAGATAATCAGATTTCTGCACTTTGAATGTATATTCCCTTGCCATACAATTTATTTTATCACATTGTCATACTATAGATCAGAGAGAAAGCAGATCCAACAGGACTGACACATATTGGAATCATTCGTGAAAGTTCTTATGAATTTTTAGAACACGGGAAAATGAATGAGATTACGAGCTCAAACCATGTACAGGCCAGATTGATTTTTGTAGTGTTCTGCTCTGTTTCATTCTTACCATTCTGTTTTGTGACCAACAACCACATCTCCACCGTGTAACAAAATCTCTTGTCCTAACCATCTCCTGTGACTACAAGAAAACAGAGTAAACAATCACAGAATGTCCCCTTATCTAGAAAAATAACTGGGCACAAACCCTGGAGCCAAGAGCATTCATTATTTTGTTTGGAAAGGCTTTCCTTTCTTATAGGAGTCCCCAACATAAGGGTTATTTAAGAGCTATATTTGAGAACACTGAAGTGGAGGTCAAGTATTCCACTTTCTGGAACCACACATGGGGCCCTGGCACCTGATAACTATTCAAACAATGGTTACCGAATGCCTAAGGCATATTCCAAAAGTTAGTCATCGAGTTGCTGCATGACTTTTAGAACTTTTCCATCTGTACAACCTGTGCCCGTCATTTCCTCTGAGAAAGACTGAAAAACTGACGTGATTTTGAGGTTTCAAATGAAAGTGTTTGCTTACACATGACAGTCTCTTCCTTTCTCCTTCTCTTTCTTCTTTCCTCTTGTTATCTTCTTTCTCTCATTCTTTATTCATGTATTATTTTTTTAATTTTTAAGAAATAGAGAGCTATTAATTTAGAAATATAATGTGTGCCTAATCTCATTCTGGATTTGAAAACAAGAATTCCAAGTTTTCTAAAAATGTTGCTTTTGGTCGTTATTCGCCTTCCTGGTAAAGGTACTGCTAAGGTCATCATTTGGTATTAAAAATATCAAGAATAGTTTGTTTTAATACATTCAGCATTGTAACTTACAAAAATTTAATCAAAAGTGAAAATTTTAAAAAGCACTTGGGAAACACAATGACAAAATAAATAAGAGCTAGAATGCTTTCTAAGTCTTCATCAGCAGGGAATACAAGTTAACAGTGGTATACAAGTCTGCTTGCATGGATGCCATTAGATCTGCAAAGCCATTGTTGTATAGCAAATAGCAGGTGATCAAACACACAGAAGAGAAAGCCATAGGAAAAAGGAGGCATTATGGGGAAAACCAAGAATATTTGGATAAAGAGATTCAGGAAGCAAGTCTGAGGAGTGGGAGAGAAAAAGGTGCTGAGAAAAAAGTGTGCAAGCTATGTTCCATGCTCTTATACACTACAAAGGTTGGGCAAAATCTGATTAATAATAAATCCAAATATATGACATGTGGTTAATCATATTCTAAGAATCAAATAAATGAAAGATAGACAGAGAGGGGAAAAATAGACGGCAAGCCCTACAGAGAGGAACTAGAGCTTGAAGTCTGGAATGCAGAGATCCATGAGGTGCCCCTCAAGATGCAGAGAGAAACCAGGTTTACACAGCCAGACCAGCTGTAAGAGTACATTTTTCTCTGGCTCCACCCTCACTCATTTCTTGGTGGGAAATTGAGCACTGCGTCAAATACCGCCACACTGGCTCTGGGGGTGGGTCCTTTTGGTCAGTCTATGCATCGGTCATACATATTTTTTCTTGCTCAGGCTGCTGTGGGACGTCTGCTGAGGGCAGGATCCAGAGCTCCTGAAGTGTGCTATCCCTCAAGTCTCCTGCAGCCATCACCATGTCCGTGACTTGTGCCATCACCAAGCCCATGTATAGACAGTGCCTCACATCTCCATGTGCCACCACTTAATACACGGGCTGCAACACAGTGCTGACTTCTGCTCACAGCATCTGAAAGCCCTTGGTTCCATTTTTGACTTGTTCTTTATTGCATTGATCCTCTTGAGACATAGCAGAAGTCATGAGGCTTGGGCTACAGGACAGTCTGCATGATGGACACCATGTTGTGGCCAGAATCACCCCTTGGACAACAACCTCAGACCGACCCCAACCCCATCTCTCCTCCCTTGGTGAAAATTCCTTCCTGGGTGGGCCTCTGCACAGACCCTCCTGCTAAGTCTCTGAATAGTAATGACAACTGAATTTCACCCTCTCTGTTTGCCAGCCCTGGATTTCACATGAGTTTTCTTAGTTAATCAACAATCTTTTGGGATGGAAATTATCCCCCACTTTACACATGAGGGAAACTGAGGCTCAGAGAATTAAATGGCCTCTCCCAAGACCTGTCAGCCAGTATATGACAGAGTCAGGATTCATACTCAAATCTTCTGTACTCCAAGAAGAAAACTCTTAACAGCTGGACAGAATACTTTCCAGGGGTAATACAGTTCAGACAGGGCCTCCTGTGCACCTGAAGCAGGAGGCAGGATTGTCCCTTGCCTGGGTTTAATGCCACTACAATCTTTTAAACTGAATATCTGAGGAATGGAACATGATAAAATAATTTATTCCGCCTCAGAGCTTATGGCATCCCTTAACAACTTCCTACAGACCAGTCTTAATCACATTAGATGGGAGAGGTGAAAAGGCTTCAGGCTAAAAAAACTTTGTATGAAGTAAAGAGAAATGGTGTTTTTCAAGACTGAAAAATCCCAAAGATCAGCATTAGCACAATGCAGCATACCTGCAATATGTGTTTCCATAAAGTAACAGTGTACAGTCACGTCAGAAATGGGTTTTTTTTTAGTATTTCAGTTTTACAAGACAATTAGCTGCAAAGAACATGGCCATAGGAAATTAGGTGTCACTGTTTGATGCTGCCTTATGGAGCGGAAACATTGTAAACTTTAATTCCATGACCCAAATGATTCTAAGACAGCAGAGAACATTCTACCCGATGTTGAGAAGCAACTAGACAAGTGTAGGAGTGTATCTGTGTTTGTAAGAAACTGAAAACGACAGTCAAAGCATGTGCAAATGTCTGGCTTGTATGTAGAGGAAAAAACAACTGCCTATGCAGATTCTAGCTATAAACTGGAAGGGCTGGACATGGGGAAATAATAAAATGAACCTATTGTTCCCTGAGCTCCCTTTACTTCTCTGCCCCAGTCCCATGATATTCTCATTCATGAAGTCCTACCCTCAGCTGTCCACAAAGCCCCAAGACTAAAAATTCTTTTTGGGTCATATCTCAATACATGAAATTCTAGGTACTGTTAGAGGCAATGTGGGAGCCACTGGCGCCCCTATATTTACACCTCGGGAACAGTTGCCGTCTCTAATTTCATCACGGTGCATACTCTTTCTATATGAATATGTTGGGATTATTCAATGAATATATTAATTTTGCCCTGATTAGCTAGAATTTTGAATCTGTGTAATTTTAGATTTATTACATCTTCCTAAATGGATTGGTTCTTTTATTTTTTATGAAAGGTCACACTTTATTTATAGTACTAGAATATATCTTTTTCCAACTTTTGACTTCCAAATTCAGCATCCTTGTCTTTAGGGAATTTCTCTTGTAAGTAGCATATGGTTGTTGTTTTTCAATCTACTTGGATAATCCTTATGTTTTAATTGGAGTATAGTAGCACCATTGTATTTTGTAGCACATGCTTTGGGTGTTTTGTGCCACATGCCTCAGGCCCACCACTGACTTAAAATGCGGCTTTGGCGAGCAATTCCTAAACATTCTGACAGTGTCCCACCCCAACCAGCCATAATGTCTCCTATGTTCTTTATGCTTGTTTCTGTGATTTTCATCTATTTTTCTCTCTGTGTTTTAGTGTACATAATTTCTACTGGCCTAGCTTCCAGTTCACTAATCTTTTCTTTGGTTGGATCTAATCTGTTGTTGAATCCATCAGTTTACTTCTTAATTTAATTTTTTTTTTTCTAGTGAGGAAGATTGGCCCTGAGCTAACATCTGTTGTCAATATTCCTCTTTTTTGTTTTTCTCCCCAAAGTCCCAGTACATAGTTGTATATCCTAATTGTAGGTCCTTCTGGTTCTTCTGTGTGGGACACTGCCACAGCATGGCTTGATAAGCAGCACTAGAACTGTGCCCAGGATCCAAACCAGTGAACCCCAGGCCACTGAAGCAGAGTACGTGAAGGTAACCATTACGCCACCAGGCCAGTCCCTAAGTTAATATATTTTTAAGTTCTAGAATTTCCACATGATTTTTAAAATATATATTACAGTTACCTCATGAAATTCTTCATCTTGTCATCTATTTTCTGGAACTTATTAGTTACTTAAAAATCAGTGTCTAATAACTCCAATATCTGGATTACCTGTGGGTTTGTTTCTATTTTTTCTCTTGGTTTTTCGCTTCTTCTTGTTTCCTAATATGCCTAACAATTTTTGATTAAATGCCAGACGTGTATGAAAAAAATCTTCAAAGCTCAGAGTGATGTTATTTTCTTTCAGAGATATGTACTTTGCTTCTGGATGGCAGTCAGGTGAGGATAGTTTGTTTTAATCCAATCTGGAATTTAGCTGACTTAAAGCTGGGTTTCATCATTGTAAGGGCTGGTTAAATTCTGTCAACCCAGAGTTCTTGGGTGCAGTCATTCAGGTCTCCAAAATGACTCCAAACGATAGCTTTGGGTACCCACCAGGACCTATCACTCACAGAAAGCCCTGAAATGCAATTTTTGTCTCTCCAAATTTCTGCCCAGCTTCTCAGCCGCTCAGCCTCAGACTATTACCAATTAGCAAATTCCTTAGAGGAGAAAACAGGCTCATCTCAATGTGTTTTTTCTCCCTAGGGGTCCTGATGCTTCAAGCCCTGTCTGTCTTCTGGCTGACCTGATGGTAGCCTGATATTGACATGTACCCTGATACACACACACATACATACATATATAAATATGATGCTGCCTTAAGGAGTGAAAACGTTGTAAACTTTAATCCTATGACCCAAATGATTCTAAGACAGACAGCAGAGAACAGTCATTCTACCTGACGTTCGGAAGCAACCAGACAAGTGTATGCATGTAAATATGTATGAGTATGTATTCATGCACACTCATACATATGTGTATATATATAGTCTCCAGCCTTTCTAGTTGTTCTAGGTTGGAGGATTTGTCTAACAAATTAATCCATCAGACAGTCAGGGATGGAAGGAATTACCCGTCTCCACAAATCAGCATTTGGGGGGACCCTTGACTTTGGTGTACTGGAGCCAGGAGTTTACCTAGGTCATAAAACCGAACCTGCCTCTAATGAACTACGTAACCTTGGGCGCATCATTGAACCTCTATGTATCTTAGCTATAAAATGAGAGGTTCAACTATGTAATTTCTCAGATCTGCTCCAGCTATGCCATGCTATAATTCTGTTCTACTCATTCCTGGGACAAACTATACAAAAAACTGAAATACAATTAGGATTCATAAGTCACTGTTTAATAAAACCGGAAATAATTTGCCAACCTTACATTTTAAAACCTCGGTAGTATTTCCTAGGATTTCTTTTAAGAAACCTCAAGAACTTCCTTTGCGATTTCTCCATTTGGACAGCAGATATTAAGGGACTAAATAGGCCACTGTTACTGCCTCGAGCCATAGGCCTGTTGGCAGCTTTGCATTCCTGGGACAAACCCTTCTTGGTCATCATGTATCTTCTTTGCATATTTTATTTGGTTTGACAATATCTTATTCAAGATCTTTTGCATCTGTGTTCACATGTAAGATTGGCATATAATTTTCCTTTCTCATACTATCCTTGTCTGTTTTCTGCATCAAGATTCTGTACGAGGCTCCTACACACAGGTGGGGAGCTTTTTCTCCTGTTTTATTTTCTGGAAGAGTTAGATAAGATAGGTGCTTCCTCTTCTTGGCACTCTGATAAACTGGGTATAGGGCTTTGGGGAAGAAGATTTTTATTAATGCTTTTTTTTTCGAGGATATTAGGTATTTCTAATAATTTTCAAGCTGGCTTTAGCAATTTGTCCATTTCATCTCAACTTTAACATTTATTGGCGGAAAGGTTTTCAAGGTATTTTCATATGATTTATTTAACATACACTGTCATCATGGCCCTTCTGCATTTCTAATATTGTTTATTCATGTCTTTTCTCTTTTTCTTGAGCAATATAACCAACACTATTTTCAATTTCTCTGAAGCACTGGGTTTTGATTTTGTTGATCTTCTCTATTTCATATCTATTTCTTATATCATTAATTTTTGTTCTTTCTTTTACTAGTTCATTTATTCTATTTCCCTGGATTTATAATTTGAATTGAAATCTTAGCTCATGTGTTTACAACGTTTCTTAATTTCTAATGTATCAAACTAATGTATCAACTCTGTATCAAAATGAGTCATGACCGAAAATAGTGTGTTCAAATGAGTCAATTGACAAGAGTTTAATAATGGGATTATTTGTAAATTGTAGACAGAGTTAACAAGTCTATTGCACATAATGAAGTCTACAGTTCATCTGTATATCTAACTGTCTCTCCCACAATAGTATGCCCTTGGGAAGCTTTAAATCTAATTTCCCATTCCCAGTCTGCCGTGTTGTTCTGATCTCATATCTCTCTTCTAACTTGTTTTTAACTACCCACCCTCCCCATTTAGTAATTATTGTTATAATTTTGCTTTTACAGTCATTTTTAATTTAAACTTATGTCTTTTTTTTCTCATGATTTCATTCTTCTTCTGGGTCTTTCTGGGCCCAACTTCCTTCTTTTTAAAGTTCAGCCTTTAGTATTCCTTTCCCTGCATGCCTGTGAGTGGCAAATTGAGTCATTTAGTAAAATCATTGTTATTTTGTCCTCGCTCTGGAATGATGACTTTTACATTGATTACTCCACAGGGGTCTTCCTCACCATGTTTCTGATACCCTTGGGATCCCTCACTGCAGTGGTGCAGATGTATGATTTCAAGCTTTTGTGGATGACTTTCTTCCCCCTCAGAGCAAACTTTTTTGCCACTTAACCAGACCAGCGAATAGAGATTTTCTGGATGGTGAGGACTTTGATGCCAGAAGCTCTATGTGTGGAGCTCTAGTTTTGCTTCCCTGCACTGGATCTGCCGTAGCCCATCTCTCGTCCCGTGTAGACATTCAAACTCCAGACCCCTGCCTCAGGATCCTCTGTTCATTCTGAAAAATCCAAGGGTTGCTCCAGGTCAGTTTTTCTTTAATACTCATGCTTCATTTCTCTTTTCATTTTCATTACCTCCCTTTTTCACTCAATATCTCACAAGTTCATTGATGTTCACTGCTGTATAGTATTTCATTGAGTACATGTGCCACATTTTATTTATCTGTTCTCCTCTTAATGGACCTTTTGGCTCTTTCGCTGCCAAAATATGTTCTTCTTGGACTTGTCCTCTGTGTACATATATGAGAGTTTCTCTAGAATATATACCAAGAAGTGAAATTGCTGGCTCATAAAATATGCACATCTTCATCCTGACTAGATTTTGCTGTTTTGTTTTCAAAGTGATTGTACCAGTTTACCATGCCACAGCAGCATGTGAGAGTTTCTGTGGTCCCACGTCTTTGCCAATAGCTTGTATTCTCAGTTATTTTGTCTTTTTGCCATTCTGACAGATGTGAAATAGGTGGTCTTACTTGCGTTTCTCCTGATTACTGAAAAGAATGAGCATCTTTCCATGTGTTTCTTTACTTTTCCACTTCTTTACTCATTTTTCTACTTTTGAATTTTTTTCTTATTGGGTTGTAAATATCATATATTCTGGATGCTAAGCCTATATTGGTTATACAACTTAGAAATACCTTCTCCAGTCTGTGACTTGTCTTCTCAGATTTTTTTTTTTTTTTGCCTTTTAATGAAAATAAAATTTTAAGGTTAGAATTATCTATCTTTTCCTTCACGCCTTGCTTTCTTTTTTTGAGAGTTAAGAATTCTTTCCTACTCCAACTTCATAAAACATTATCTTATATTTTCTTCTAAATGTTTAACTTCTTGCTTCTTCCATTTAATTTTTAAATCCATCCTTAAGTTTGGCATGCAGAAGGAATCTAATTTTATGTTTTACTCCATGAGTAATCATCAGACTCTTCTTTTTGGTAAGAACTGGGATCCATTTTTGTGAATGGTTCATTGAGGAAAAATGGGCTAACCATTGAATAACCCTCAGTAATTTGTTACGAACAGTGAGGTTTGGAGTGAAAGCTTTTTAAAGATTACTTTACAACTACTCTACTCTTGTTCTACTGTTATGCCTTTGTCTGAAATCCTTTCCCTAAGACAAAGAGCTAAGCAGTCCTTCGCCCTGTAACTACACACTAAATTTTTCTACTACAGCAACTATTTCTTTCTACTGGGAATATCTGCGCGCCCACCTATTTCCCCCACTGAACTATGGCACCTTGAGGTTTGGGCCAGTGGCTCTGATCTTTGTGTCCCTGGTGCCTGATATGTAATAGACACTAAACATTTGGCAGATTAATGAATTAATGAGCATATTTGGAACACGCAGAGGGGAGCTTGGAAGAGCCCCAACCTGCTTGCTTAACGCTGGATGGAATCCTGTATGAATACTTCACTCTTCTCATTTCTATTTCTAAAAAGTGGGGAAGAGAAAGATATTCTGAACTATGCAATAATTAGTTCTAGAAGCGTCTTGTCCTAGGCTTTTGTGAATTAATTTGGGAAGCAGCACAATGCCCCATTTACTTTCATTTTTCTTTTAAAGAGAGGCAGAGAAACATCATGCATACAAAAAGCTGCATTAGGCTGAACCCAGCTCCAAGTGGCTAAAGAGTTACAATCCAAGCCTGTGCACACGAGTCTAATCTTTTTCCATGTCTTTTATCCCAACGATTAGTTATTTCATACCTCACATTTTTTTTACCTGCCTTAACACGTTTGAACTCTGTAAAATTCTTCTTTGCACATGAATTAGTGTGAAATTTATTACCATATTCCTTCCACTTATTAAAAGGGATGTACTTTACAAATATGACTGCAGCGCAAATTTATTATTTACATCCCGAGCCCTAGCCTTCATAACTACTTAATATGGATAAGGTGTTTAGTTTTCCAATGGAGTCCAGCTGCATCACTGGAATCAAACTTGTAATTGCCTCTTTGGGATTTAAAACCATTATAGTTGTGCTTTTATGTTCTCTTTTGTTTTGCTTGAATCACTTTTTCAGGTCTATGAAGTACAGCTGGCACAATAAAAGTTTGATCAATGCATAACCAATGCAGTGTATATTTCTTCCAGAAATATAAAACCCAGGTGAAAAATGTTAATCTATGAAAATTATCTTTGTCAGCTACTTATTCTTGGAATTTAAATGGTTTCAATCTTTAGGTAAGGGCTGAGCCTGGATTTCTGCGTTAAAGTTTTCTGACTTTGCAACGTTGTATGTTGATGTGTATTTTAAGAGCTGCAAGATACAGAGTTTCTAGTACCATAAAAAGTACTTTTTATTGTCTGTAAAATACTCTACATCTAGACTGGTTAAATAATTTGCACTTGATTATCTTAAAAATTCTCTTGTTTAGAAAATGGGGATAATGAAATATTTTCCTTTTTTTAGGAGGACAAATATCACAGATCCAAACTTTTAAAAAAATGTAAACATTATATTTATAAAGAAATATCTTTCAAAAACCTGGCAATTTAAAACTGAGTACTAGCATTTTTTTGGAGTCAAAGAACTGAAGCTGACAGTTTCACTTGAAGGTAATATTATTTCAAAATGGTGCGATTGTCTCTAATTTCTAAGTGCAACTGGGGTTAATCGTGGACAGATGCTCACCATTAACTCTAAACTTCTTTGTTCTTGTCCATTAAAATTAGCTATGTTTGGAAGGAAACACAAAGCTGTGTCCATGGCCCCTCCTCCAAGAAAAACCCTAGGTTCTGATACGGAGAATATGGCAGCGATGGCCATGGCCTTACAAACTCTGGATCCACCACTTCTACCACCCAGGATCGACCTGGACTATAACATAGAGGAGTTTGTCTTATTGTCCCCAGCCCTTCCTGCCGGCGCGTTTTCTCCTCTTCAGGGCACACGTATTTACACAGATGCTTTGCTCCTCCTCTTTATCCGAAATCTGATCCTTGGGAAGAATTGATATTAGTCATCTACTCAATAGAGTAAATTAAAATCACTCTTCTATTTATTTCCCTACTAAGTCCAGAATCTGTTACTGTGGGATGAATTCCTTTATCTGTAGATAAATATTTGTAAGCAGGAGCCCAGGAGAGAAGCCATCCCAGAGTTTCCACAACATTTAGGTAACCATGAGGCCTGCCTGGCGGCAGGGTCAAGACTAGAGAGAGGAGAGTCAGGCACTTGCCTTGGGTGTAAAACTTAAGTGGGCACCAATGAAACCTCAGTAATCAAGATAAGTATCTTAGTGCAAGACTTAAAATAAATTTTGGTATTTTGTTCATCCCAGATGATGACACACTTCTTAAAATTGAGCCTGAGATGAAAATGTCACCCTAATCCTGGCCCTGCTTGGTGGTCCTATTCCAGACATTATTCCAAACTATTTCTGCCTAGTATCAGCCTTGTACCTCTGGGATCAGGGACAGCCTGAACCAGGCTCTCCCCATTGAGGGTAGAGAATCAGCCCATCAAATGGACCCTGAGAAAATTATTCCTTGTCACAGCATAGCTGGCAAAAAAAGAAATGCTCAATAAATATTTTGAAATAGGATTAAATGAATGAATGAATGAATGAATGAATGAATGAGTGAAGATATCTTTGGTATTATTAGTGCCCTGATGAAGAGGAGAGGGTCATAATGTGCTCCCTAAATGAATGCAGCTTCCACGTGGGTCAGCTACACCTCTGGAAAGCAACTTAAGTAACAATAGATCTTAATACAAAATCTTCTGCTTCAAGCCACTATAATATAAATTAGACCTGCAGCTGGTAGCATAAATACAATAAAAAATAGTGTTTAATTTCCTATATGTGGCAAATATAATAAGCAAGTTATTTTTAGTAACCATATTGCTATTTAATCTTGGTATGAATTAGGATAATTTTACTTCTTTGGAGGGAAAAGGCAGTTTTTTGATAGCAAATTCAATTGTAGGCCTACTGATTTTTATATCAATGGAATTATAAGAGCTTAGCTTCAGGACAACTTATTCAACCAAAATCAGGTCCATTTTCTTCAGTGCCTGAAAAAATATGTCAAATATTATTGTATTGAATATTAAGGGGGTAATGTCTGTGTTAGCTAATTAGCCCACTAGTTAGAGCACAGAAATATTAACATTATAGATAGCCGATCAAGTCCCATTCTCTACAATAGAGGGTGTCAGACACTTTAAAATGGTAGAAAACCCAAGAGTCACTTCCATAGCATTTGCTTAAACTTCTAAGGTTCATATATTTCAATGTGCAGAGGTCTGGTGATCTTGGAAGTCAGTTTAAATAAATAGTGAAAACACATGGTGAAGACCTGATTCCAGAAGAATTGGGAATTTATACCACTTCCTTTTGCTACCCATGCCCAGCACTTTCACCCACCGATCCACGCTTTGTTAGTTTAACCAAATCATCTCTTAGAAAGAAGCAGACATCTTTTATTTGTGGTTCAGTGGAGCACATTCAGATTTATTGACCAAGATACTTGGTCCTGGGAGGCACAGATGCAAATGGCGGGAGGACCAGGCAGAGGTGCTGAGAAAGGTAGAGGGAGGGAGAGTGTTTCCAGCTGAGATGCAGAAGTGGGGTGCAGCGTTGCAATGTTGGAGTCTGGTTAGAATCACAGAAATGGGTGGGGACCGGAGTGGGCTGAAAAAGCGGGCGGGCAGCGATCACGTGAAGTCCTAAGTTTTCATTTTATTATGAAAAATATGGAGCCATGGAAAGCTTTTAAAGAGAGGGGTGATAGATACATTCAGATTTGCAATTTGGAACGATCCCTCTTGGAGCAGGAGGAGCCTGGACTGGAATGGGGCCGAGACTGGAAGCCGAGAGGCAGACACTGGTACCATGTCACTACTAAACGATACTTTGGTACAATGGACAGAGACTCTGGGACACTCATTTGGGTGACAGCAGAGAGTGGCTTGAACTAAAATAGAGGCTCTGTAAATATATTTACTAAAATACCTTTTGCTTATTTCAAGCCCCAAAAGATGTAAGCTAAAGAAGAGATGACAAATGATCAAATTTTGATAAACTCTGGAAATTTTCACTAAGAATTTGAAGCAATTCATCTCAGAAGATTTGAGGTGTGGATGATCCTAAGCAGAAATAAAGTTGTGGTGCTGTCTAGGTGGAGTTAGGCCCTAATCAGTAAGCACATCAGTAATCATTCACTACAGTGAGACCATGTCTGTGCTCTGGGCACCAACTCAAAACTTGGCTCTGCTCTTGGGCCCACAACATATTGCACTGGATAAAAAGAAAATCTTTCTTCTCTTTGGTGAGGAAGATTGGTCCTGAGCTAACATCTGTGCCAACCTTCCTCTGCTTTGTATGTGGGAAGCCACCACAGCATGGCCTGATAAGCAGCGTGTAAATCTACACCCAGGATTCAAACCAGCGAACCCCGGGCTTCCAAAGCAGACTTTGTAAACTTAACCACTACACAATTGGGCCGGTCCTAAGAAAATCCTTTTTTGACATATACATTCACAATTTCCTATCCATTTAGCACAGATTTATTTATTTAGATTTGGAAATGTATTTTTCTGTGGAATGGAGTTAATAATTACATTAGAAAGCTTTTACACACACAAACCTAGTGCTAGTTACAATCTGTGGATGTTATACATTCTGGTGAAGGTGAACTGTGTTTCATTTAATCATCTCAAAAATATCTAGGATCCTGCACCTACACAGATAAGCGAAGAGAAATCCTAAGACTACTTTTACTCATTTAACAATCATCCATTGAGGGTGGTCTTAGCAGCTAGAGGAGTTGCTGAACTGCTCCCAAAGGGTTCGTTGGTAGATGGCCCCTTTCTTCCTCACACTCCCTCCTCCCCTAAAGCACGGTGGTGCCCAGTGGCAGGAGCTGCCTTTGACAGTTGCCTATATGGGTAGCTATACTCTCTCTGTCCCAACAAGTGGCTGAGCTCTACTTGTAAAACTCTCCACCACCATCAGGCACAATCACCATTATTACATTAAAAGCTTATCTCACTCCTGGTAGGAAGATATTAGACCATGGCATACGTGTCAAATGAATTGTCAGGCTATATATATACATACACATATATCACAGAGCACTATAGCTCAGGTACCCACATGACATTCTTCGGCTCGTGTATGATTTCAGTGGCAGCTCATCTCATTTCAGACTCACCCACCCTAAGTGGCACCATGTGTCTCCACCTTCTGTCCCAGGGCCTCCTCCATTCTGTGGAAAGTGCATCACCCTCAAAGGCAAACCTCAACCCATGTAGGATGGGAGCCAGTGGATAAATGACTCAGCCACCTGTCCTTCCGGACACTTCTGGAAGGCACTCTGTACCCTTCTGAGGAGGTCTCACTGGAATGGAGCCCTCGTAGTCCCCAGCAACCCCTCCATTGCAAAGCTTTATATTGGCTTTTCCTTGTTCCTGTCACACTCCCCCTACCCCCACTCCTGCTTCCTGTGATCCACACTTCCCAGATAAGCTGCTGTCCCCAAGTCCTTGTTTCAGACTTCGTTTGGAGGAATTCCAGCTAAAAGAAAAGCTATGTCTGGCACATAGTAGGTCCTCAACAAATGCGAAACTCTTGATCCCCTTCTTCTTCCCATTGTAAAAATGAGAACTTTGAGGCTCAGGGGAACTGAGTAACTTATCCAACACCACACAGCCTGACACCAAGAGAATCAAATTGAAGCTTCTTTCTGGTGGTTTCTATCTCAAAAGCTGGCTTTTGCTAGTCCTGAGCAAACCAATGAGGACCCCTAGTGGCATGAACAGGATGGACATAAAGGAACCGAAGCCAGTGCCTCTCAACAGTACAACACTATTCAGGAGAGAGGTGTGAGGTCTAAGGCTGCACCCTCGTTCCTGGGAGAAGCCCAGCCTAGCAAGTTACAGACAGGCTTCAAACAAGGTTCCATCAAGGCTGGCTCCACAAGCATGGGAGCTGCTCCCAAAGGTGATATTTCTCTTTCTTGTAGTGGAAAGATGAGTATCTTATTCCTAGGTTTCCAAAGGAGGTTTCCCTCTCTGGATCTTAAACCTCCTTTTACTGGTTCATATAATTTCTAACCCTTCCCGTATTGGCTAATTGCTTTGTCTATTTCTGAAGCAAGAGAGACCCCTCTCCCCCGATGGAATATCAGTGAAGGGGTGTGGGACAGAGGAAATGGTCTCAAATCAAAATGGGGGTCAGATTATCTGGCTTTAGCTGAGGACCCACCCTTCCTTGTGCTGGAGCATCCTCTCACCAGACTGGGCACAGGCACCCACAGCCCTCCCATACTGCAGCTAATTTGAAAAAGGGGGAGTCTCATTCTTGCTCCTTTCAGAAGCTCTCGCAGCCCACAAGTGCTCATTCCAGAGATGTGTGGTGGGTGACTCTGTCTTTGACATATACTCTTCAGCCTCTATGAAGTCAACCATACTACTCCTAATGTGTGACCCACCTCCCATTATAATAAGATTTCTTTATCGTTTATGCCCTGCGGCCAATCGTGTCACACTCTACTTCTGGGAAGCTTGGGTACATGGAGTTGTTGTTCTGGGCAGACTGGATGAAGAGCTATGAGAGGTTGCTCACTAGCAAGGAAGCAGATGGAGCAGATGGAGACACAGTGGCAGAGCACAAACCCAAGAGTAGAGGTGATGGGTGCCGGACCAGCCGGGCACGGGGTGAGGGAGTAAGAAGGAGGTAGAATGTGGCTTTACTGACTTTTTTATCCCAGCTGGTGAAGCCACCCTTTTCCCCTTCCCCTGCTCCCTATGTAAGGTACGGCCCAAGTGTCAGGAGTCCAGGATCTCCCTAAATGCAGGGAGATCTCCCTAAGTCCTCCTCCCCTAGGACTGCCTGCTTATAGCAAGATGCTTACAGACAGATAACTCGGGGGAAGCGTACAAGAAAACAAGCTGAGTGCAGAGGGCAGATATGAAACAGATTTTTTTCAGGGCTCCAACTGTGGTAGATATTATAAGCAGAACAGATTTCATATGGAAGACACTGACAAGGAAAACACAGCACCCAAAGCTAGTGTTTTCAAGGATTTGCTTCTTTGAATGTAAGCTTTTTTTAAAAAAAAATCACATTCTTATCAAACAATAGGCAGCAAAAGCTTTCCCCCAAAATGGCAAAGGCGGATCAAACGTAGGTACAGGTTACCTGTATTTGCAAGACCTGCTTCAAAAATCCCATTTCAATCTGCTGCGAAAGCATGTGCTGTCCTGGCTTTCTAATCTATGTTGAAAGCTCAAAGGTTAAAGAGACTTGGCTGAATTTGTCTTAAGATATATCCTTTGTTCTGATTCAATCATTTATTTGAATTTAATATTTTAAAGGACACTTCAAACAGACTTCACAAAGCCCTGTTACCATCAGGTCCATATTTATTACTTAATATTTAACTGGGGAGATTTGCCAAAACCCTTAAGAATTACTGGTTGCAAACTTGTAGAGTTAAAAGGTTTGTGGAGGAAACCATTTGCTAGCAACAGGGGACGATGACGCCCCTGTAGGCTGAGCCCCCTGCAGGCTGGGCCACTACTGTAATGTGAATAAACATTTGGGGGTCTAGTGACATGATGAGCCCAGCTCCCCAGAAAGAGCAGGAAGTGCACGTGCCTTTAAACAAATATTCTAATGTGCTTAACTTCTGAACTGTAAAGCTCAGCTTGTGCCTTAAGAAGGGAGGCGAGAGTGAGAGCAAAGCCGCGGGAAAGAAAGCTGTAAACAAACTGTTATTTCAGGCCTTCTACAAACACACGGGAGAGAGGTCCTGGAGTCTGGGTCAACCCACCCACAAGGAAACGTACCTCTTCCTGAAAGAGCTTCCGTCCTGGGGAGAAATGGTTTTGAGCTTCAGGATCCATAGATGGCGTTTATATTTTTATGACGCCAAACGTCAAGAAGAAAATTTGAAGCCTGGATATCTACATATGGGTGAACGGAGCACATCACAGAGACATGGTGATCACTGAATTTTCATTCAGATATTTCTGTGTCTTATAGAGCACGAGGCTATTGTGGAATTTGTCATGGCTCTCAATGTCCTTTACAGTCGTTAAATTATGTTGATTAACTGCTCCTGCTATGCAAATTCCCTGAAAATAAAAATAGGCTGAGATCTGTCAGCTGCAGGCCAGCCACGTCAGAGAATGTATGCCAGACATGATGCCAACAGAGTCCAGACTGAGGATGCAATATCCAGGCTGAAATTTCTGGCTGTAAAAGGATGTGCTTTCCTACGAAGAAGGTGACTCACCCAGAGGGCCTCACTAACCCCCAAGAGTGGGGACTGGGGTAAAGAGTGGGCCACAGGAGCAAATCCCGAGACGATGACTAAGGCCACGGGATAGTGTGGCTTATGGGCCACAGGCCTCTCTCTTAACTGGTACTTGGCCAGTCGGAGTGCAAAGCCAATCTGGAGTAGCTATAAATGACACCAACAGAGACCATGATGGCCTGGGGGACCGTCTCCCGCCTCTATCTAGAGTAGCCAGGCCCCCTAGGCAAGAGTGAGTGACACAGCATCAACAAGGTGAAACGACAGACCCTGCCGGTGGCTTCAGAAAGCAAGAATGGGACTGACAATGGGTGTCATCATGTTGCCTGGACCATACATGGCAGGCCACGTACTAATTGACACAGAGAAGAAAGCCACAGGCTCCAGAATGCAAAATTGCTTCTGGCTATATTCCCCACTCTCTCTTCTCAAGCCTCTGGAATCTTTATCTGCAAAATAAACCTGCAGGAAATATAAGCTGTTTTCACTTATTTTTGTCTGGAACTAAAATACATGTGAACAGAGATCTTTAAAATTGCCAACAAAGCCATCGTAATATTTTAAAATAAACAATCATCTATCCTTACTCCTACCCAAGAAGGTGAAAATTCATCAAACATATGAAAATATTCACTTGACCAAAAGAAGCAGCAGAGTCTGACTCAGAACGATGTAATTTATGACAAGAAATTTTTAAAAATTTTCCATTCGAAGTTGCATATTCAGTATATATGACAATGCATAGTGTTGTAAATTCAGTATATCTCAGGGCTGCATCTCTGCAAAGGAAAAGTCTGCTTCCAGGAGAGGATGCTTTCAGATGAAAAACAGGATTTTCAAACACAAAAGTGCAAGTGAAGGGGTGAAGAGCAGAACAGAGAGCGTAAACCCGGATCTGTGACCCGGGAGACCATCTTCAGAGCATCTCCCAGAACTCAGTGTCAGAGGATAAAAAGAGAATGAAGCATAAGCAGAAAGATAAGTGGCATGGATGATAGATCCACAAGATGCAATATGAGTATGATGGGAAGAATACCGGAAAATAGAAATATGCTGGGAACATAATTATCCAAGACAGAAAGGACAACAGAAAGAATCTCGTGATGAAAAAAATGCTGGAGCAATCTGGATTTCATGGGGCCATTCCGTAAGGTGATGAAGGAAATTGCACACATACACACACAAATTCCAGTTATGGTTTTCTATTTGAAAGACGAAGAAAAAATCTGCATGTATTCAAGCATGAGTAATTTTTTTGAAAGCTAATCCAGGAAGAAAAAAATTAGATTAAAACTCAAAGCCAGAAAATAATTGGGAAGAATATGTAAAGAAATTTGAAGAATAACTTCAAACAAATCTATGCCATTTATGTTTGAAGACAAGAGAAAGATTTTTTTCCTAATATGCAAAGGCAAAAAATGTTTATCACCTGTATACCTTTTCTGAAAATGTCCTCAAAAAAGTATTTCAGTTCACTAAGAAAGGTATCAAAATAAAAAGTTTAAATCTATGTAAAATGTTGTTTGAAAGAAATGGCAGTGAGCAATGAAAGCAGTAAAGTTTAGAGTTAATAGCTAAACAATGATTATAAACAATGCAAATGTCAAACATAATTCTTGAAAGAATAGCTACAAATTGTATTTCAAGAAATGAATCTAACAACCCCAAATTACGTAAACATCAACTGAGAATAGGAGATGGGAGGAGATAATAAAAGCAGAAATATCTACTCTCACAGGAAAGTGAAGGTGGGGAAATTAGCAGAAACTGATTAAATCCTAATGCCGATAAAGATTGATTCAAATATTTTCAATAAACAGATAATGACTACTAGAGAACAATAAGTGTTGAGCTCAAACCACCAGTGGAAAGATATGTAAGCAACGAAGAAAACAAAGGAAAAGGGAAGATCAAAAACATAAAATAGAATAACATATAAATACAAAAAAAGATTGAATTGAAAACAATTCAGAATGTCCCATAACCTCAGACTAGCTGAATAAACTGTGGAACGTCCCTCCCCACAGCTGAATACACTGCAGCCATAGAAATGATGTTATGCATTTTGAGAAAATGACGCCAATGAGTGACAAACATACACACACATAACAACACAGTATAGAGGTTGACTCCACTTTCGTTAAACACATACCAGGTGATTCTCAAAGCATTTATCAACCTGTACAGCACTGTCTCTAACCAGTCAGAACAAGCCTTAAACAACTGGTCCAGCTGCAGCATCAGTGCAAACCCTAAGAACATCAGAGAGAGAGCTGTAGAGAATTATGAACGTATGTAGACACCAACAGCTGTAGATGTAACTATGGATAAAGGTCCAGAAGGGTATAACCCAAAATTTTTATAGTAGGCATCTTTGGATTGCAAGATTAAGGGTAATTTTTATTTTTCTTTGTGCTAAAACAGGAATATAAAATAATATGTTTTAAAAAGGCATGGATTTTAAATAGCTTTTCCTGGAAACCTAATGCATTTCTTCTCATAGGCAGTGGCACGTGCTTTCAGAAGAGATGGCTCCAGAGTGGGTATACAGAACACCAAGTTTCTTACAATAAACCAATTGGTCATTTTGGGATACAAAATATTCAGCCTCAACTCATTAGTATCATCCTTTAACTACAGCTGATTGCCAAGAAATGTGAGAACAAAAACGAAACAATAATTTCTTATCTAAAACATGGGTTAGGAAAAATAATCTATTGAAAGAATTTTTTTCTAGAAAAATAGGACTCATGCAACATATCTGGTATGTAGTATAGGGTTTTTAATTTAATTACCTGAAGAAAGACATTTACGTTTTCTCCATTTCACTCTCATATAGCATTTATTTGTTTATTTCAGATGGAATTTGGAAGGTTCAGTTCTCCAGGTTTAGAGCGATTCTCTTTTGTATTCTTAAAACCTGCATCACTATTCACTTTCATCAGTCTAATTATGATCTAAGATAGTGCTCTCAGGCTCTCACATTAAATAAATAATCAACCCAGCTCTCCCCTTTGGGCCCCGTAGAGCACAGCCATATGCCCTGCAGAGTGGAGGGGTAGCAATTCTCCCACGCACATCAACCCACAGAAGTGCCTCGCAGGCCTTTCCCAAGGCTGTTCTGAGATCAGCAAGTTTGGAGGATTCTGCTGAAGAATTGCCAACCATCCAGCACAAGCCACGGAATGTTCAGAAGATGTTTATTTTGTTTCGTCTTTGAGAAAGTAATCTCCAAATGTGTTCATTTCAAAACAGAAAATAAAAGAAGTGAGCTGCCCTGGGGAAGATGAGGGCCGTCGCAAGCAGGGGAAACACTTTTCGATCCGCTAATCCATCAACAAACATTTATTTTGTACACTATCAGCCACCGTTGTTCTTGTTAACAGGGTGGATACAAAGAAATAAGTTATTTATAGTGTATTGACATACACTGAAATATAATAAGAAAGAAAATGTGTATCAGAGAGAAGATGAGGTTGGTTTCAGGTAAGTTGTGCTGGAAATGAACACAGATGATTTAAGCATGGCTTTTAAGTGCTCTGCAGGCAACTTGAAACAACACTAAGTCACCCGGCCAGTCAGTCACCTCCAAGTGGTGGTTCATTGAAACTCTGGGGAGGGACTAAACTCAGGGAGGAAAGTTTACGGAGAGAATCAGTTCCTGCATGGAGTGGAAAGAAGAGGCAGGAGTAAGGCTCGTTGCTCTGCGAACAAGGGCAGTGCAATCCAGACAGGCAGCGAGGACTTGCGCACCTTCCAGGCTAATCAGATGCTGGCATTGTCCTTTCAGCCACCCCCTCCTCTGGCAGCTCTCCCCATCCCGGAGCTTGGTTACTCCTTCCCTTTTGTGCCCTACGATACACCTGGCCTTCTTCCCTGGCTCCTTCCTGCTCCCTTTTCCTCATCCCTGGTTCTCTCTCCACCAATTGCCCCACTTGTTCAGTTCCTTGGTTTGTATTCTCATTTCCCACCATGGATGCTTCTTTCTTTTTTCATTCATTTCATTGGGCATATGACTGATTTGGGGGAATGAAGTTAACATCGGTCTTATTTTTGTTAAATGAATTACATATACAGAGGGTGCTGAAACTTTAGAAAACCTTCAAAAGCACTTGCTAAATATTCTTAAGAACTGAAAATATGTGAAGCCTTAGCACAAGAGGCCACCATGGCACAAAATGTCCTGAGAAAACAAGATAGGAAAAGCAAAATAGGTTCTTACACAGGCTTCCACAACTGCGGCTTCCTCTTACCTTCAAATTAATGCCATGAGGCGGTAGAAATGAAAATAATGTTGATGCTGAGAATAATAATAACAAATAACAATCCTAAGGATTTTTCATGAATGATCTCATTTACTCCTCCCAACCACATATGAGAAAGGGCACACTGTTATCCCTACTTTGTAGATGAGAAAACCAAGAAATCGGGATTTCGAGAACTTGCCCAGGCAAGGATGACGGGAAGGAACAGTCATGGTAGGAGTGTGAGTTGGTACATCCACTGTGGAGGAGAGTTTACCATTGTTTCAAAATTTAAAAGTGTGTATCCTTTGACCCAGGAATTCTATTTCTAGATATCATCCTAAGATCTACCTAAAGAGTGTTGCGTGTACAAGGGTATTAATTGCAGCATTATGTGTTGTAGCAGAAAACTGGAAACAACTGAAATGCCCCACCAGTTAGTGGCTCATCCAAATAAATTACCTTGCTCGAATACAGTGGAAAACATGTAGGCTTAACAAGGATGCTGTAGCTCTATATGTACTGGTATGTCAAGAGTAAGATGTAGAAGGGTATTATGGTATACATCATTCCTTTGTGTCCAGGGAAATACATGCGTGCACACACACACATAGTGACTATCTCTAGAAGGACACACAGGAATTAGTGGTTGCCCACTCAGGAGGGGACAGAGACACTAGGGGTCAAGGAAGGAGACTCATTTTTTATTGACTATCTTGTGTACTTTTTGAATTTTGTCTCCTGTACTTGTGTCCTACAATCCAATTTTTCAAAAAATTCAAAAGTAAAGAATTTTTGTAAATAAAATAAATAAAGCCCTAAAGTCACATAGAGAGCAGTTGGGGGTGAAGATTGAGTGCTGAGCTGCCTGCCTGGGAGGCCCTGGCATCCCCTGGCATCCCCCAAAGAGCTCTGCTTTCACAGATGAAGAAACTACTCCAACGTCGGGAGGTTCAAAGGCTGGCTGAGATCACAAGACCAGTCAATGGTGAGCCTGAGTTTGAATGCCAACTGCCCAGCTCTAATTATAGCAGTTTCCTCTTTATTGTTCAAACATCAAATCCCACACGGAGAAGGCATGCTAAAGAGGAAAGAACATGGGGAATTAGAGGGAAAATTTCTCATTGAGGGGAAGGAGAAAATGAAGGGACATTTAACACGTGAGTATTTACATCTTAACCACCATGGCTCCCTCCTCTCATCTCCTAATCACTGAGTTATCACTAGACGCCTGTCCAGCAATAAGGCAACACTGTACACAACTTAACGAGACTTGAGGGTCATTCATTCATTCATCCATTCATTCAATCAGCAAATATTTATTGAATGTTCTATCTGGGCAATAAACTGGGAACACAGGTAAATCAGAAGCAGCCTCTCAACCTCAAAGAATTCACAGTCTGATTGGAGACCATTACTTGACGTCACTTATATATATGTTGCTCTCTCCCCCACAGAGCATAGCTGGGAACACAGTAGATCTCCAATAAAAATCTATGAAATAAATAAATCTGAGTGCGCATCACTCCTAGACACCATGGAAGACAGTCTCCTCTCCTACTTGCTCCCCGTCACCTCCCTTCTCCTGAACCCCCTCCCGTATGATACAGTCTTTCAAAGCATCCTAAACCTGAATGATAAAACTGTTCATTCAAAGGCTTGGAAAGCAAGGTGACAACTTTGGCTTAAAATAATAACAACAAAAACCCTGAAAATGTTGGATCCCAAGCCATAGTGTTTCAGCAAAGCAATGTAATTCCCTCTTTATATTCTCATTTTATTTATAAGTGTTTTGCTGTGAAGTGGGTGAACTGCCGAGCTCCATGTCACAGCCTGCAGCACAGCAAACTGGCTTTTTCTGAAGCTCATAATGTGATAATTAAATTGCTAACAGGCACCTTAGTGATGGCATTTGCTGAATTCTCCCAATTGCACCTTTCTGGAGGGGACTCGTCAGTGGAAGCACAGGGATCAACTCAGGGTGTCTTTTTTTCATGCATTTTCTTCCATGAGTACATTAAATTTTTATGTGGAGTGAAATGGGACAGGACTTGTTTCCCTTCCACTGCACAATGATTTATTACCCAAAAAAGACCGCAGAACTAATTAGCAGAGTAATTAATTAATATAAATTTGCATATTTGCATTTGCAATTAGTGCAGCCGACTGATTAGTCTGAAAATGAGAAGTTTGACTCATTAGATGGTAGTGTCTGCCGGACCAGAAAGCGGCTGCCAGATGAGGCGGAAAAGGGTGGAATAAGCATGTGTGTTTCTTTTGTTAGAAGAATGGAGAATATGCTCAAATATCTGGGGCCAGACATCAGGGTTTGCAATTTAAATAAATAAATAATTTGCTGCCATTTCTGCTACTCAATGTTCCTTGCCCTCTTGCCTCCAGCAAGTGATTCCAACCAACCCTAGAAGCCATTGCACCCCTCAGACTGGGCTCCTCCTATTCCCCAAAGGCAGAGGGGTCTCTGTTGTTTGTGGGGCGAGCAGAAAAATCTGTCCTGGTTTGATGTCCCAGGAATTTGACTCTTGCACCCAATTCAGTGGTTCTGTCAAAACAGTTCTCTAGTGCTGATGAGGACCCTCAGGGGACGGCGTGAGTAGACTACCTTCCTGTCAGGGGCTTCTCCCGATTGCCATCTCTTTGTTCCTCCAGCTGATAGCTGAGCTCAAAGCTCTCATATCTAGTTGACTGAGTGAATCCTTTTCTGCAGAATGGCACAGGGCAAATAAATATAAACATATGCACAGACGTGCAGACATACAGACATCAAACAGCAGCCATGGCGCACCCAGGATAAAATGAGGGATTAACTCAAAAATTTCTAGGGAGGTTGGGGAAACGGGGTGAATAAGAAATAGCTTCTTGATTTGACTTCACTGATTGTATTATTTTCAGGGTAAGGATTCACATTACAAGAGGAGAGAGCCTGACCTGGGGTGAATGCTTTCTTCAGGAAGAAGGGATTCTTTCAGTCTCAAGTCAAACCAAAAGTGGAAAAAAATTATTTCATTTGTTTTCCTAACATTCTTTCTAAAGGTTACTACTGAGGTTTGCTAATTTATGAAATAAATTTCTAGACCACACAATTAGTTATGTTGTGGGTCAACTCCTGTCTTCAGGAGCTGGAGAGAATCTAGAAAGAAAATATCCATGTATCTCGCATCAGAGTTGCACGTTTATTCGTCCCCTCCCTTGCTTTTGCATTATATTTTTCAGATTCAAATAATATCAAATGCCTTCCACCACCACAAAGCCCTGAGCCAGGGCCTCTGCACTGCACATTCCTGGGGCCAGTAATCCCATGGTGGTCCCACCTGTCCTTCAAACCCTGCTCAGACCTCACCTCCCCAACTCTGCCCACAGAGCAACATCCTTGCTCCCTATTTTGTCCTCCAAAGCACCTTTCTCTTGACCCCTACATACCGCTTGCCAGGCAGTATTACAACCATTTCTTTACACCTCCACCTCACTTTGACTGAGAGCTTTTCTGACACACTTGTCTTATATTTGTATCTTCATATCCCAGAACCCAGCACACTACCTGGTACATAGTAGACAATAAAGAAATGCTTGGTAAGTCGGGGCATGGATGAATTAATGAACACATTTATGGTTTGACTATAGAGTAAATTCGTCTAGAGCTTTGCCTATCAGGAAAACAAGCAGCTACAAACATATGCAAGGAAATGAGTAACTCAAGACGCAATCAAATAAAATGGAAGAAAATTAAAATGGCTGGTGGATCAGGATAGTCCCCCAATTCAACTTGTACTTGGCGTCTGCACTTCACTTGTCTTGATTTTTCCCTCTCTCGGGGCTTAAAGAAGACTCTCTAGCACTTAATTCTTTAGCATTTTGCCAAAAAAAAAAAATGACTTACACTTCACACATAGGTTAAAAATAAAACTTAAACAAGTAGCCTGAAATTAATTTTTAGCCATAACTTAAAGCTAACATTTAACTAGTAGTCTTGAAAGAATTGGAGTTTAAAAAGTGTAAAAGATTTAGCGGCAAGGCAAAAGGCTTAATATGGTATTTGAATCCACAATGAAAAGAAACACGCTGTTTTGATTAGTTATCAAACAAAGTTTTGTTTGCTTGTTTGTTTTGTTGTCACTTTTACGGTCTTCCCTAGTAGACCCTAATAAGTCTTTTCCAACAATGGATTCTCCTCTCCCCAGGGCAGGCATCTAGCACAGTGGATGTAGCATGGGTGGCACTTGATCAAGGAGAAATGGAATTTAATAAGACCACCTGGAGTTTAACTTGGAAGTGACTTCAGAACATCTCTATAGATGTCACCATGTGTCCTGAGAAGCACTTGGAGCAAATTCTGGGTTATGCACCTGTTTGTTTCCTATAAATTTTTATACACTAATATTACACTGGTAGTCAGTCATGTATTTATTTGTTGGTCCGTCTGTTTTGAATTTATTCTCCACTTACCTCCAAGAAGATTTAAGGCAGCAATTGAGTTAAACATTTTTATATCCTTTGTAAAACAATTCACTCTCTAAAAAGATTCCTTGTTTCCTAACAGTGCCATAACACATATGATGAAATATATCTTTATATTTGTTTTCTATAAACTGCATGGTTTATTTTCTAGAAATATATCACAGATATATTGAGAAGATACCAGCCACGATAGTGGATGGCAATACCTTCTGTCTTTATCACTGGCATAGAGGGAAAATAAAGTCATATCTCAGAAAATGTACGGTAAGAATAGCTATAATTGTCCATTCCATATTTGCTTATTGAGAAAACGAGGAGTGATTTTTATACTTGTCTGAAAACATAAATTAGGATTTGCTTATCCATTTAGTCATCTCCAAATGAGACTTGAAAATATGGACTCATGCGGTACTACCGTCCAAGGATGGCACTTCTTTTGTACTAAGATTTTATTTTTTCGTTTCTGGGTTTTTAATCTCCTATTTAAACAGACACCAGAAATAAAAGAAGTCCAATTGTGAGGGTTGCTCCTTGTATTTAGGAAGTTACAACCCCAAAGGGACACACAACTCTGGTAACAGCAGAAACTTTTTGTGCCCGGGTCACTTAAACACTGATTTTTCAAAAGAATCATTCCAGATCATTAGTCCATTAGGTGAATTAAACGTTTTGGCTATTTTAGTACAACACACTGCAGGCTTTTAACGTTTTCGGAAAAGGAAGGCGTTTATGCCCCCTTGCATGGCCTGAGTCTTCAGCTTCTGCACTTCTCTGTGGCTTTTGCCTCCCCTAAATACTCAGACATGGATCCTTCTGACCACGGACCTTTAACATTTCAAATAGTATTTTGTGAATTCACCCTCTCTCTATCTTTCACAAACTATAAGGTTTAATAGCGATTAACACTAGACCACAGCACTTTAAAATTAACGATAGCTCTGCCAGTTCTAATTGGTATTCTAATTAGCCCAACCGATTCAAGTAATTAAGAACATTAAACTTTTTAACAAAGGCTATCTTGCTTTGTGTGTTGTAAAATGGAATTTAAGAGGGGTGGAGATGATGCAGGGAGGAGGGGTAACAACAAGCCTGGATTTCCGTGTCAGACCTGGACAAGCAGCAAGAGTGTGGAAAGCAGGGGAATGGGCTAGTGCCCTGCTGTGATGGGGCAAAGGGTCAGAGCAGCCTTGGCATTCAAGAAGGGCACAAACAGGTTCATGGGGCGATGCTACCCTATGGTCTCATGCCTGCTGAGACTTCTTATAAGTGGTATTAAGGACAAGCCAGCCTGTGTTGGTTCACAGTGAAGTGGAACCACAAACCATGCAGCTTTATATAGTGTATGACCTTTGTTACAATGAAGGAGATTGGGTCTGTGTGACAGAATCTCTGCAATTTCAAAATGTGTTGAGTTGAAATCTCCTATTTTCAAGAGAGCTCTGGGCTCAAGTAAACTTGGAAAAGGAACAGGAAGAGCAGTGCAGGCTAGGCTAGGCGGGCCGAATTCACAGTGAAAATAAAATATTGTGGTATCAGACTTGACTCCCCTCTTCTCTCACATTCCATATCCAATCCCTCGGAAGATTCCATGAGTTCTTCCTTCAAAATAGATCCCAATTCTGGTGACTTCTCCACTTCCTACACAGAAACCCTCTTATCCAAGGCATCAGGTCCAAAATTTAAGGAGATGCTCGCTCCCAGATGATGCAACAACACTGGCAGGACCCTAAGGATGGGTGTTTCCTTCCGTGTAGAACCCCAGGTGCTCACTGTTTCACCCCATCAAGGCTGTGCAACCACCACCTTCTTTCACCTTGACGTCTACCATCACTTCATGACTGGCCTCCACTTTTCTCTCGCCCCTGTAAAGCATATTCAACACCAGCAGCTCAGAGCCCTCTGCGCACCGCCCATCGCACTCAGGACAAAGTTGGAAGTCCCCACCCTTGCTTACCAGACTCTACATGATCATCAGCTAGACATCTCTTTGGCAATCACTCATATTTTCTCCTCCTTGGTCATGGCATTCCAGGCTTGAGGACTTCGAGGGGTGAACCAAGGTTGTTGGGGGGGGAAATGGAGGGTCCGCTCCAGGTGCAGACCATAAGGGGCTACATTGTCTGCAGAGAATTTAAAAACATTCAAAACACTGACATAGTCGATCTGCTCTCTATAATCACCATTTATTAGCAGTCTAAACCGTGCCAGTGAAAATACTCCTCTTGGCAAAAAACAATCTCTTGTTGTTCTAAGTTTGCGCTGTCTGATAAAGTAGCTATCAAGCACTTAAAATGCGTCTGGAGTAACTGAGAAACTAAATTTGTGATTTTACTTAAATTTAGAAAATAATACTTAATTCAACTACTAGATAACTTTTAAGAATGTTTTTTACGTTTTTCATAAATTTTTTGAAATCTAAATACAAGTCAAGTGTATCTGATGAAAATTTAGCATACAAATGAAGACGAGCTATACTGTAAAACATACACCAGATTTCAAAAACTTAGTACAAAAATAAAGAATGTAAAATACCTCAGCGAATTTTTATATTGACTACATGGTGAAATGGTAACATTTTGGTTATACTGGGAGAAGTCAAATATGTTATTAAATTAATTTCACCTGTTTATTTTTGCCTTTTTTTTTTACTAGGGATACCATAAAAATTTAAATTACATATGTGGCTCGAATTATATTTCTATTGGGAAGTGCTGGTCTAAATTCTAAACCAGGGTATGCAAATTGCTACTCATATGCAAAATTCAGTCAACCACCTATTTTTGTACAGGCCAAAAGCTAAGAGTGGTTTTACCTTTTTAAATAGTTGGAAAAAATCAAAAGAAGAGCCAATATTTTATGACATGTGAAAATTGTATTAAATTCGGATTTCAATGTCCATGAATAAAGTTTTCTTAGAACACAACCACACTCATCTGTTTATATATTGTCTACGGTTGCTTTCACACAGCAACAGCCTGCAAAGCCTTTAAATATTGCTATCTGGCTTTTCTGAGAAAAAGTTTACCCATCCTATTTCTAACGAATTGATTCAGTTGCTACTGAATTTCAATATATGTTCTAAAGGAAAGTAAATTCAGAGAATTCTTCCTTATGTAGTTGGCCCCTGGTGCACACAGATGCAGCTACAAGACAGGCACACTGATACAAAGAAAAGAAGGCACAGATACTTTATAGAATTATTGTAACAATTATATAATAGAATAAAGCACCCAATAGAGCCTAACACTTAGTAAGCACCAAAGAAACGCCCTTTCACCCACAGACAGCCTCCCAAGGGGCTTACCACAGTCCGAGAGGAGACAGACAGGTAAGCAGGCAGTTACAATTCTTCCCGGCAGGTGTAGCAGTCCAGGTACTTACAGGAGGCATCTAACACAATCTGAGCAATGGTATCAATTAAGGCACCTTCAGACTAACTCTGATATTACTGAGAGGCCACTTTTGCAATGCAATCATCACTCATTTCCAGTTCTGAAACTTCCATGCATAGTGTTTTTCAGTATTCTTGGTGGTAAATGACAGAAACTCAAATCAGATTTTTTAAAAAGTGAATTTATTGTTCTCATAACTAAAATCTGGGGTAGAACTTGCTTCAGACATGGTTTGATCCAGGTGATCAAAAGTGCCATCAGGAATCTGCTCCACACCATGTCTTGGCTGCTCTTCCTCTGTGTGTGCATCCTTGTCAATTAGCTTCTCCTCAGGATTGGCCAAGATAGCACCAGAAGCTCCAGGCTGACATTCTTCCAGCTCAGCAGCCTCCGTGGGAATGAAGTGCTTTTTTCCTATAATTCCATTAAAAGCCTGGGGCTGACTCTCATGGAGCTCACATGGGCCACACGCTGATCCCCAGTTTTGCTGCCTGGCCAGGGCTGGGCTCTGGGTGAAGCCTATCTCCTAGGGTGGTCAGCCCCAGAGGAGTCATGTGGACTGAAAGTGGAAGAGGGCTCATGGGCCAAAGAAAAGAAAGGCATTTTTGCCAGAAGAATATGAAGAAATGACTCTTGGCACTCAGAAACAGATGGCCACATAAGTAAGCAAAAAATCAAAACAAGAAACCAACAGTAGTCTAGAAACTTAAGAAAATAACAAAATCTGTGATTTGTTAAATAAAACAGCCTCTTTTTACATCACTCAGAAGTTAAGATTAACCAGATAACTGTTCTAATATAGAGAAAGGAAAAAACATAAACCAGATAAATCAGCAGATAAAATATGTTTAGCTACAACTACTTTTTTGTAGGAATTTACCTTCTTTGAAACAAACATCCATATGAAATAAGCATAATTCTACTGACAGAACAAGGAATTCCTCTTATATTTTTCATTTCCATTGGAAGTCTTCTTAAAGAATGATTCTAGATTATGTGCCAGCCACTTCCAAGAAATCATATTTATTCATTGGGGAGTGTTTGTATCTATCTATATAGTTGTGTATGTCTGTGTGTGAGTTGTAAAACATAAATGAATGAAGAAAATGTTTCCCCTTTTAATCATTTTTTAAAGTAAACAAAGAGTAAATTTTTTCATCATCTTTTGCTAGGCCAGAATTAGCATGTTGTGAGTGCAGGACTCACCCAGCACAATACGTCATGGGGGGACTGTCATGGATGGAATGTTTGTGTCCCCCAGTATGATGGGTACCTTGGAGATGGGACCTTTGGGAGGTGACTAGGGTTAGACTAGGTCATGAGGGTGCAGCCCTCATGATGGGATTAGTGGCCTTATAAGAAGAGGAAGAGATCTCCCCCTCTATTTCTTTCTCTTTCTCTCCTCCCTACTCCCCACCTCTCGCATGTGCTCACAGGTAGGGTCTCGTGAGGACTCAGTGAGAAGGCAGCTGTATGCAGGCCGGGAAAAGAACCTCCCCCACCACAGAGTCTGGTGACACGTTGATCTTGGACTTCCAGCCTCCACACTGTGGTTTAAGCCACTCAGTCTAGGAATATTTTATTACAGCAGTCTGGGAAGACTAAGACATGCCAAAATCAAGCTAAATTATATTTTAATACAATGTTTTTAAAATCCAAATTAATGCAAAAATGGGGCTGGCCCAGTGGCATAGTGGTTAAGTTCATGCACTCTGCTTTGGCAGCCTGGGGTTCGCAGGTTCTGATCCCAGGCGTGGACCCAGCACCGCTCATCAAGCAAAGCTGTGGCAACATCCCACATAAAATAGAAGAAGATTGGCACAGATACTAGCTCAGCAACAATCTTCCTCAAGCAAAAAGAGGAAGATTGGCAACAGATGTTAGCTCAGGGCCAACCTTCCTCACACACGCACACACAAAAATAATTAAGGAAAAATCCACACTGAAGAAATTATCAAAGTTTTATGTCCTCTGGGGCCCAATCTAGTGACCTTGCTTCCGCTGATGACCTCTTGGTATCTGAAGGTAGTCCTGGTGATGAACCTTTGAAAACTCCTTCTGGGGTCTTCTGGGTGAGGACTCTCAGCGTCTAGACACTAAGGATGGAGCTGCAGCAGGGCCGACTTCATGGATGTGCGAGCTGTGCATTTGAACAGGGCCCTGTGCTCAGATGCGCCCTGTGCTTGGTTTAATGATCTACTGTCGCCATCTTGAAATTCTTAATAGTTTCTGAACAAGGGTCCCACATCTTCATCTTGTTCTAGGCCCCACAAATTATGTAGCTTGCCCTGTACACCTGCATAAGATGCCCTTCACTCAACAATAAGGTAAGATCCACGATTCACAGACCCCACAGTGTAAACTCCATCTCTACAGCCACCCTAGTCACAAAGGGAGGCTGTAAGACACTCTGAGATAAAAGAGAAAGGTGGATTTTACCCTGCTGAGTATTCCCCACCACAGAAGCATGAAGAGCAAAAAAGAAGAGGAAAGTGAAGTAAATCAGTGAGGCAGGGTCCGAATAACCACCACACTCATCATCGATAAAGACATATTGGCCCTTGGCGGGGCACTAAGCGTGTTCCATCAGAAATGTCAGTCCTGCAAGAAACTCCAGAAAGAAAGGAAATCACTCAGTGGGATCTAATAAGTTGGAGACATGCTCCTACCATATCCAGTTCTTGGAAAGTAATAATATGCATTGGCATATGGAAGAATCCAAGAGAACATGCCTTAAAGAAAACAAGCATCTTTGACCACACAACTTTTTTTTTTTTAAGTGATTCCTATTAATAGTCTACAGAGCATTCTTTGGGATATACTTTATTAGAGCATGCATATTAGTCAGAAAGCATATTTTATCAGGCAAAAGCAGCTTGGGTTCCAAGAATAAAGGAAAGAAACATGCAGAGTTGCTGGGTAAAATACAGGACACCCAGTTCAATTTGAATTTCAGATAGACAACGAATACTTTTTAGTATAAGATTGTCCCACATGGAAGTATGTCTGAAATTCAAATTCAACTAGGCATCCTGCATTTTTATTTGCTAAATCTGGCAGTCTTAGTAGTACACCCATTCTGCTATGTCCCCAAACCAGGTGTATTTCATATGAAGAGTGAATGGCTCAGGAAAACTGGAAGTTGGAGAAAGCAGAAGAGGCAGACACTTCCAAAAATTATTTCTAAGGTCCTTGTAGGTCAGTGGGTAACTCCCAAAGCATAGCGATTCTCAACCATGTGGAGGTTTAAAAATGCGGCTGGCCAGGAGGTATCTCCAATGACAGGTGGACGTACCCGTTAGGCACAGTACGTAAGAATTTAAAAATGAATATAATCCACCTTAGCTTATATTTTCTTTATACCAACAAAATCATCAAATATAATTTTTATTATTTTTTTATGGAGGACAAGGCCCATGAAAGCAAAGTATCTAGAGCTCAGGAAAATCACAATACCACGCTGGCCAGAGATTCTGAATTAAAAGCCACACCACTTCATCTACGCAATTTTTACTTTTCATTTAATTATGAGTAGAATTCCCACAGAAAATAAAAATAAAAAAGTTTTCCAGTCTCCTGAGGAATAGTCAAAAATCAAGTACTCAAAGGCTTTAAGAGTTATATTTTAGAATTTCCTTTTCAATTTGTCCTTTCTTATTGTAAAGAAATTCTAATTCTCCCAGGGAAGAATGTTAATTTCATCCAAATTTCCTATAGGGTGTTACGTTTTTATTGCCATCACCACTGAAAATGTCTAGGGTCATTTAAGACCTAAGAGAGACAGACTTCTTCTACAGAGCTGTATGAAATGACCCTTATCCAACTACTTCAGGGTTATGTCTACACGGCTCCAAATACCCCGAAAGACCAGGAGCCCCTCCAGGGTAGGCCCCTTGCTCTATTCATTCACCATGCTAGACATTCGATAATTGCAGCTCTTGGGGGCTGGCCATGTGGCCGAGTGGTTAAGTTCACGCGCTCTGCTTCCGCAGCCCAGGGTTTCGCCAGTTCGAATCCTGCGCGTGGACATGGCACCACTCATCGAGCCATGCTGAGGTGGCATCCCACATACCACAACTAGAAGGACCCACAACTAAAATATACGACTATGTACTGGGGGGATTTGGGGAGAAAAAGCAGGAAAAAAAAAAGAAAGAAGATTGGCAACAGTTGTTAGCTCAGGTGTCAATCTTTAAAATAAAATAAAACAAAATAATTGCAGCTCTTAAGTATATGTCCTCTTTAGATGTCTGGTCTTTAATTCCAAAAGCATAACATATTCACTTATTTCTATTTTATTTTCTCCGCTAATTCTCTCTCAACCCCTTCAGGTTGTAAGAGAGATGCCAATCTGGAAGGATTTTTGCTTTGGATAACAGAGAATCGTTATTAATATCGTGGATTTCCCATTCCTTATCAGTCCACCAAACGTATGTGTTGCCTCTGCAGCCAAGTAACCAGCAGGGCCAGATGGAGCACGACAGAGGACGATTCCTTCTATTCTTTTTTATGTCAACCATCTCCAAAAAAAGTAGCAGCGGAAAAAGTAGAGCTAGTGTACTGCAAGATATCATCACCACTAACAAGCCAAACGTGCATGCTGTGATCAGTAGAAAACCCAGCCTGGGGAATGCTTAATCTTTGAATCAAAAGGATGATGACATATTTCCTCCAGAAAATGACGCTGGCCAATGAGAGAATCCAAAGCCATGTGCCACAATCTTAGACTGGATCTTGTACCAGTAATGGTGGCCAGAACGATCTGCAAACTGCTTAGAGAAAAAGTTACTCCAGCTTTTGAAAGAAATAATTAGCACTGGAACAGCCTTGTTGAATAAAAAGCCAGGAAGGAGAGAGCTGGGTCCAATCTTCACAAGCAGACCATAAAAAATTAGAGATCATTATTGCCACTACATAGCCTCTTGCTTTCCAAAGGACTTTTGCTGCTTAAGGAATTACATAATCTACCCTCTACCTTATGGTATGTGGGGCATGAAGCTCTTTGTCGCTGACTTATTACCTCATTGCTTAGCCATGGTGTTAATAAAGCAAAGATCACAGCTTTGATTGACAGATGGGCCTCATTGCTCTAAGGTGTTCTGCAGCCAAATGTAACTGCAATTGATCAATTCAATTCTACTATCAATATTTATTGTCCCTACTATGTACAAATCAGCATGTTGTGTGACGCAGGGACTGCAAAATGAAATGAAATAAACAGAAATCCGAGTTGGTTTTTGTCCTCACAATCTACTCGAGGAGACAGATGCATTCACAAATAGCTATACTACAAAGCAAATTATGCTAAGCACAATAATAGAAGCACAATGTGTAGTGGGAAATCAGAGGAGAAAGATTAATTCGAACCCATGAGGATGTGAATGGATCGCCACGAATTTATCACCACCCCAGGAACAACAACTTATCACATATGTTACAATAACAGTGGGCCAGGATTGCTATTTTAAAACACAAATGAAAAATATATTGTAATTAGATGAGATTTGCCAGCCAAACACAGCAAACCAACCAGAAGTCTAAAACACAAAAAGAAAAATAATGATTTGGTCTTTTTCATTTTGTGTAGGATTAGTTAGCTGCTTATTTTATTGCTATAGGTATGAACCACGATTTTTTTTTTAAATGTGCTCTAGGGCTGATAAGATTTACCTGCATATGGCAGATCCCAGGACAAGTGCTTGCTTTCCCTGGGGGTGACTGGATCAAGACTGTGTGCATTTGAATCTGTGGCATTAGCAAGGTTAGCCTTTCAACCTAATGTTTTAGTTTCCATTGCAGATTATGTCTGTAAGCATGTAAACATTAGTACTAAACATGCTTCTTGTCTGTTTATCTTCTGGGTGTGCAGAGCTTTTCTTCCCTGAAAGCCACTAAGAGATTCAAAAGTAGGTAGAAATAAAGAGCAAAGCCTTCAGCGTCTCTGTAGGAAAGAAACAGTGTACATAGCAAAGAAATTCAAGCCGCTAAAAGATCTGTAGCCTGGTTCAAACTTTGCTCAGAAGTTATTTGTCCTTAAGATGTTGCCATAGTTCCTGGCCCGAGGTGCTGAAATTGTGAGCAGAAGTCTATAATATTTTCAGAATAATTGGTTTCATTGACATCATAATATGTGCTCTCCATTTACACTCTGAATGCTTGGATGACCAGAGGACATTGCCATAGGCATGAGTCTTTCTTTCACAAAGAACTGAGAAATTGTTTCACATAAATGCCTGATACTCAGTTCTCTCCCACTCCTACTTTTACTTTAAAATAATCCAGTAAACAATAATTTAATGCGTACTATGTGCCAGGTACTGTTCTGGCCTTTTACATCCAAGAGCCTATGAGGTAAGAATATAATTATCTGCACTTGACAGATGGAAAAACTGAGCATAGGACTTTGCTCAGAGTCAACCAGCTAGAAAGTGGCAAAACCAGAGGGTCTGGCTCCAGACAACATGCTTCAGCCACTATACCAGTCTGCTTATGTATATAATCCTGATACAGCTGTTGTAAGAATTATCTAACATATGCAGAAAAGTTGGCACAAAGAAAGTATTCAGAAATATTAGTCAATATTAACATTGACCAAATATTAGTCTCAATAATTTAGCCATGATGTTTTAAAAATTAAAAAGCAATTAAAGTACTTTTACGTACAAGTATTCTGAAATATGTTCTTGGTAAAACTACTGAATAATCTTGAATCTCCACTGTCTTCCTAAAGGATGTTAGATAAACAAAGCAAATATTCATTTGTTTCATATTCTACACCATAGTCTGCCCCTATGCATCTCAACACTAAGTTTGTTAGTTTTATTTCCTCAACGGGACACCAGATTCTTGAAGGGAAGAATTGTGCCTTCCACTCTCTTTCTCCAGCATCACAGTGGTTTGTTGCATAGGAGTCATTCAATAAATATTTGCAGATTGGTAATCGATACCCTCCTCGATTAGACTCCATGAGTCCACAGCCTTGGGATAATGCTATTAATCTTGTGTAATGATTTTAGAAAGTGTGTGGTTGTCAGGTAGGTAATTAGTAAAGATTAACTCTTTCTAAATGTCCTATTCTAAATTTCTTTTAAAAATCGTACATGCAGAATCATGTATCCATTTCCATTGGATTTATACCTAGGAATTGAATACACCTAACATATATATTCACTAAGTGATATGTACCGGAATAGCGCTACTTATAATAACCAAAAACTGGAAACTATCCAAACACCTATCAACAATAGAATGGAAAAGCAAATTACGGTACAGTCACACAATTGTGTACTATACAGCAACGAGAGTGAACAATCTACAATTACATGCAACAACGTGGATATATTGCAGAAATAAAATGTTGAGATAAAGAAGTCAGACTCAAAAAAGCATATACTGAATGATTCCATTTAAAGAATGTACAAAATGGACAAACCAATCAGTGCTGTTGGAAGTCAGAATAGTGGTTTCTCTTGGGAAGAGGTGGTTCGTACCTGAAAGGGGCAGAAAGGAGGTTTCTGATAATGTTCTGTTTCTTGATGGAGATCTTATTGTACAGATTGTTCAGACTGTCAAAATTAGTTGAGCCGTGCACTTACTGTCACATGTACTTTTCAGTCTCTCTTATACTTCAAATAAAAGTAACAAACAAAATCCTCCACATATTGTAAGCTCTACTCAAATGTTTTCTTCCTGCCCTACCAACAACCTCTCTATCACAGTGAGCTCACAGTTTTTGTTTAGACTATTGGGGACGTATTTTATGAGCCAATTCAACTCTAACTTCCTTGAGAAGTGGGGTTCTCTGTTATTCACCTTTACTTCCCCTCATAATGTCTAGAGCGGTAACACAAAAAGCTAAGTGTTTTGTTGAATGAATGAAAAAGAATGAGGAATAAATGAACAACTCAATCCTCAATTCTTTCTAGGCAAATAGAAGCTCACTATCGTATAATTGTGATCATTGTTATATAATTACATCACACATTGACCTACCTGTATTCATTGCTCCAAAAGGCAAATACAGAGGAAAAAAGCTTAAGTCATCGGATACTTTAATAGGATAATTCTTCATTTCGTGAATGGATTCATGGTTAAGTTTTTCTACTTCATCTAAAATTCATTGTTTATTCAGGATTTATTTTGTACCAGAAACAATTCTAGGCAGTTTGTGGGCATTTGATCATTTAATTCTTAAGGTAGTAAAGGGGAGTTGTTAAGAAACTAGGATTTTGGGGCCGGCCCAGTGGCACAGCGGTTAAGTATGCACATTCCACTTCTCCGTGGCCTGGGGTTTGCCAGTTCGGATACCAGGTGCAGACATGGCACTTTTGGGTTCAGACAGACATAGCTCCAAATCATGATTCTCCCACTTAAAGAGTGAGCAGGCACGGGCACCTTAGTCAACTTCTCTGAGCCAGAGTTTCGTAACTTCTACAATGGAGATAGTCAATCTACCTTACTGTGAGGCTGCCATGAGACAAAGCATGTGAAGCACTTAGCCTGGTGCTCGGCAGATGGCATAGGTGAGAGTACTGTTCCTCAACATCATGACCAGAGATGAAGTAACCTTCCCACATCCAAACCACACGCACCCATCAGTAAGTCATGTTGATTCTATCTCCAAAATACATCCCCAGGCCTCCTCCCTCCACTTTTGTCACTCCCACTCTAATCCAGGCCACAGTCAGCCACCTCTTGCTCTGTCCACTCTTGTAAATTCTCTCCCTGCTTCTTCTTTTCCTCTCTCCAGATCTTCACTTCATAGCAGCCAGAGTGATCTTTCCAAATTTTAACTTGCCTTACGCTCTCCAACGGCTTCCTTTGAAATAAATTCCATAGGTTTTACCACGGCCTACACAATCTCACATGATTGCATCCTTACTCTCACTGTGCTCCAGTTCTGGTTTTCCCAGAACCTTAGGCCATTTCACACATGCCCTTGCCTCTGCTGCTCATCCTACCTGTCTCAGATTAAAGGACGGCTTAGAAAAGTCTTCCCAGACACTTTCATCAAGTGGTCTTCCATGATTCTCTGTAGCCACCAATATGTAAATTTCATATTTCTGTGTTTACCTGTTTCTTATCTGTCTCCCCGTCTAGACTGTAAACTCTCCGACAGCCTTATCACGGTTGTGCTACACACTATCAAATGACCATCACCAGCCCCATGCCTGGAACAAACTTCTCCTTTCAACAGGTAGGTACTTACTGCCTTTCACATGCAGGCACTAGAACTGTAGATTAACATACCCAATGAGCAAGCAAAGCGTTGGGTTAGCAAGTGATAAGTGCTATGGAAAAAAGCAAAACTGGACGGTAGATAGGGAGGGACAGATGGGTGCAGAGTACAACATAAATTAGAGTGGTCAAAGGGGACCTTCCTGACAGGGAACATTTGAGCAGAGTCTTGCTGTGAGAACGAGCCATGGAGATACCAAAGAAGAAGATTCCAGATAGAAGTAAGCGCGGTGATCCTGAGGTAGAAGACGCTCAAGTGTGCTGGGAACAGCCGAGGGCCCCTGTGGCTGGAGCTGAGTGGGTGGAGGGGAGAGTCGTAGAAGATGAGATCAGAAAGGCCAGGAGAAGCCTCTGGGCCTCTGTAAGGACTTGGCTTCGACTCTGAAGGAGACGGGAAGCCACGGAAACGTTTTAAGCACAGAGAACACAATCTGACTTATGTTTTAAACAGATACCTCCGGCTGCTGAGTTGAGAACACTGTACAGAATGTAAGAGACGGAGAGTGAAGCGTAGGTGTCATTTAGGCCAGGTGAGAGATGACGGGGGTCTGGATCACGGTGGGAGTAGTGGAACTGCCAAAAAGTGGTCAGATTCTGAATATAATTTTAAGATAGAACAGAGAGGATTTGCCGACATATTGGTTCTAGGGTGGGAGAGAAAAAGAGGAGGGAAGAATTATTCCAAAACAGATATTCAATCAACCGTTGTTGAATGGCTAAATGAATGAATGGCGCATAGCTGTGAAAGAGCAGAATCAGGATTTAGAGCAAGATTAGTACGACATCAAAATACTTATTGTGATTCCTAACCTTTTAGAATCTGACAGAGAGAGCCTCTCTTTAGAAAAAGGCGCATATGCACACACATGCCAAATTTGCACATAATCCTAGGAAGCTCCAGAACCTCTTGAAATCCAGCCAGGAGGCCCCTCTGTTCAGAGAGGCTACGTGTCATCACACGAGCATCTAACATGAAACTCGGCTTTCAAAAACGCAGTTTGCATAAAACTTTTGCAAAAACATCTCTTGCATAAATTGCCCCCTCCAATCTTACAAAAAGGATTAATGTAACAGGAGAAAGACAAATTGTACTTCTGTTTCCTATGTTTAAAAGTAACCATTACATTACATATTATTGGGATATAATAATAATTTCTAATTCAGTATCATAAAAAGTAGTAATCAGGGACAATAAATCAGCCTCAATATTTGTAAAAGCCTAAAGGAGACTATACATTTTATTACAGTAAGATCACAAAATTAATAAAGCATTGTTTCTTTATAATGGCTGGAATGATAACAACTCAGACCAATAATACTGGTTTTCTCAGACTGGTGGAAGTTTTAACTGGCTGATTTAGATGCCTTTATTTAATAACAAATTAGAAAATGAATTTAATAAATGCAGTTTGGTGATTAGAATAAAAAGTATGCTCCATGGAGGAAAAAATAACAAAAAGTGTTTCTGGAAAGCGCTGCAGTACTGTTTTGTGCAAAAGCTAAAATAGAAGATTCGATGTTGCAGTGGTTTGTGAGCCACATAAACAAGAATATAATTTATTGCATAATGATAGTACAATTCAGTCTAGTCTTCACCTTGAAGTAAATCTTAAAAAGCGATCCAAATGTTGCCCTCAAATTATTTCCTCGCATATATATATAAACAAAACACTTAGGTATCTATGTTTATAATTTGAGCCCTCTTCAAGGGAAATAAGGTTGCTTTGTGTTTTGCCTAATAATTTAAATACCCTTATTTAAATCCCAAGAGCTGTTTTCCAAAGTGGGATGCTCTGCCACAGCCATGTAACTATTTCAAGCCAACGGGGATCATAGAGTTAAAACTCTTGGGATTAACACTGGGCTGGCTCACAGGCTTCCCGGCTGCCCTGAAGCATTTGTCTAAGAGCTTAAAAAAAAAAAAAAAGGCAACAGAGAAAATGGCCCAAAATCTATTTCAGGGTGTAACTTACTTTTGGGGAAAGAAATTCTGGTCCTGAAGTTTTGTTACCCAATCTTGCCCAGGTCTGGGTTCTGTTGCCTTGTACCCTTGGAGAGCTGAGAAAAGTGCCTTTCCTGTTCCAAACTGACCTCTTATATTATGAGGGGATTGTGAAAAAGGAATCGATGGAATTTCCATCTGCTGAGACACAGGTACCCACTGGATAACCTGAAAATCATGACACATGAGCCCTAATTTGGAATTTTGGCTTCTCTTGCCTTGCAACTGAGTCAAACTATATCTAAATTTTCTGTGGATCATTTTTATAAGTGAAATATGAACATTTACACAGTGAAGGCAAGACAGAGGCAGACAGACATTGAGCATTTTAAAAAATCTACTATAAAATGTCATGGCCTGGGAAGAAAAGATTACATCAATTAAATTAATATCAAATTGAGTTATAGATGTAAACTTTGGTGTGCAATGATTGCTGTAAAATGAGAAAACATATCATAGAAATGGTGATAACACACCCTCCATACTCTGAGTATTTGTCTATAATTCAGAACGTATTTCTGTTTGGAGTATTGGTGTTAACATGCTTCCTTAGCAGAGAGGGGAACAGCCGTTATGGTGTATGTCATGAATGCATATTAACAACACATCCATTTGCATATCTGGAACTATAGTAGAAAATGAATAACAAAATTTCTTTTGAAAGATTATTGTACAAACACGCTGAATCCTTGCTAAATCTTGACATAACAACTCCTTGTTTTCCCCCCATTTTTGAAAAAAAACAAAACTAAGACATTCAAACAATAGATTAATACTCAGAAAACCTCAAGACAGATTCTATCCCCCCCACCACCACATCACCACCACCACCAAAGGTTTCTACTTTATGTTCAAAGGCAGAAATAGAACAGTCTCAAATGTTTTCATCAAAAAACTGTTTCTCATTAATCTGCACATTGCAAAGATAAAATGTAAAATCTATCCTTGCGATGAGTACATTGCTGATAATTTTCCACTAACATGTCATGTTGTCTCTTCGTTGGATTTTGATTTTCATGTTTGTGATGCCTGTGATACAATGCAGCTTCTGGAGACTTCGCAAGTTTAGAATATAGTGCAATATGCAAAATTCATGACAGGGCCGGCTGCTTTGTGGCTCATAATCTGATACTTACGTTCCTTTACGTTTAAAAATTAAACCATACATGAGAACAAACAAAATTCTGCATCTGGTCTTCCTACAGAAATTCTCCGTGCTGGTATAAAAAATGTGCATAATTTTTGAACGAAAAGCTATATGAAATATAGTCAATGCACCCATTATCAGTAATATACCCTCCAGCAATGAATTTTGAAACGACTTTGGTATGTCTGATTTTTTTAAAAACATGAGGTAGGCCAACCTACCTATTTTAAGATATGAATTTATAGCCTTATTCTTACTTTAAATTTGCATCTTTAATAGGCCATTGAGAGAGAAGAATTATCTTCCTTTACCTAGCATGATTCTCTTTTTTGCCAACTCCCCCATCTTTTCTAGAACTATCCAGGGAAAGTTGAGTAACTTTCTGAGGGGGACGGAAATGAATGGCATATGACAGGAGAAAAAAATTGAATTTAGTTTGAAGCTCCCAATGCCAATTTGGAACCAAAGTGCATTAAAGCAGCATAATTCCAAACCTCTCAAAACTGGGATTTATAAGGGGAATGCTAACACAGATTCAACAGTTACATCTCTGCCAGGGATTACTTTAATACCAAAAGCATACTGTCTCACTTTATAGAAAGAGATTACTCAGTTGTCAAACAACAAAGGTTGTGCTTGTCTATTTTTAAACTGTTATTTTTTTTAGTGCACTTTTTACTTTACTGACAGGCAATCCTGAAATAAAATGTCCTTTGCAGGGAGAGGGTCAAAAAAAGAAGAGGACGGTGGAGTGTGTCTCTGGCTTCACGGTTCGTCTCATCTGTAAGGTCTGCCAGCTTTGCTGAACTGTTTCTATCTTACTTTTGTTAAGAAACCAAAAAGGAGAAGCGGGGGGAAAAGATAAATATGAAATAAATCTGACAGAGAAAATCAAGTGGACGTTGATATAAGAACAAGAAGATAATTAAATTGATATTGGTCTAGTGGAAAAAGACGTGAGGAGAAGATTTTTAGGAGAAAGAAAAAAATCTGAAAGTTCCAAAAAATAGGAAAGCTGATCTTTGATTAAAATGCTCAGCAGAATACCAGGGAGAGAAAGGCAAAAACCTAAGTGATAATTTTTATGTTTATTGTGTCTGAAATGAAATGAGAAGGAATAAGCTAGCTAAGGCTGGGAAGAGAGAGGGACAGTAACGGAGTGAAGTTGTGACTTTTGGTAGAGGACACAAGAACGTAGTTTACATCTTTAACAGTGGACTTGCAGTTGTCTCTGTATTTTACTACAGAGGATATAAAGAATCTCTCCAAAAAGTCCCTGAAAGATACCAGCAAGTGTAGAAAGGGGAGCATCTGAGGATGTCTTTCACAGAGCCCAGATGGAGAAACTGTTCCTTTATTCCAAATTCCTAAGAAACACAGAAGTCTTATACGTTAATAAGACAACACACAGACACACACCCGTAAGTTACATGTCATGAAACAAAACAAGGAAACAAGGAGACCTCTGTTGATCCCTGTTCGCTTACACAAATCTTGGTTTGCTTAAGCATCTCAAGACCATTTTCCTGATTTCAGCTCCTGTTCACGGCTTTCTTTCCCTGGGTACCCAGGTGCACAAACGGGATGGTGATCTTTACAGAACATCAACAACAACAACAGCAGAAAGCTCTCACTCACACAAAAGCCCACCTTGTAAATGAAAGGAATATTAACGACTACCTAATAGTTGCACCGTTGGCAGGGCGAAACTGAACACTAGCACAGCTATTGCTACAGATTGCCACTGAAGCCGAAGCAGCTCGAGGAGAAACGCACCTACTGTATGTGAAATGCTGGTGCAGATTTTTTTCCTATCAGTCTAACCTTCTGTGTTGATGCATGAATGCTGGTACCCACTTACAGGGATGCCAGATGATCAGTGCAGAATGAAGGTCCCAAGAGAGAGGATCACATGGTTCTCTCTGCCCTGTGACGTCACTAGCAGATGGCATGGGTACCAGCTCTGGCAGTTGGCATCAATGTCACTTTTTAGAGATCAATGAGATAGTGCAGATATACACAGATCTAGAGACTCCAGGAGACGATGCGACACTCAGCCTGAAAAGATTTGGAAGATCCAAAATGAACACTGATTATTGAATGAAATTAAAACCTAAGGTAATATAAATAAAGATATACTTCAATTGATGCTGGCTTTGCATGCAAGTATTTAAAGATACAGTGTCACTGTCTTATAGTATTTATATGCTCTTTGCCATCTATAACTTCTTATCATATTTCATTCTTATGATGTAATTATCACATACTTTCACTGCTATTATGTAACACTGCAAGTATGTGGACATTACTAAGAGTTTGTGTGTGTGTGTGTGTGTGTGTGTGTGTGTGTGTTGAGGGGGCTGGAGATTGTTAAATTGGAAAGTCTCTGTTTTAACATGCCTATTTGTTTGAAGACTTTAGATGAAAATACTTGCTGCTTCAACAAACGAAAGCCAAAACTGCATTTGAAACACAAATTCTTTTCCCCTTTCATTCGGGATTCTGAACACACGTGCACAATTGCAGTCAGAATCCTTGGACCGTTCCTGTCAGATATTAGCTAGAGGGAGACTTCTGTGGCTCGCAGAACAAAAACACTCCGAGGCTGGTTTTTGTCCAGGATGATTTGAACAGCAGTAAACAGACAATTACATTCGGAAAAATTTTAAATGTAAAAGCAGTCTCAACATTTTCTTTGATTAAAAAAAAAATGCCAGTGATTTTCATTTTTTAATTTATTTATGAAGTTTATTCCAAATTAGCCTAATCTTCCTTGTTTTTGTCTTTTTGTGAAGGCTGAGGAAATAGTGCTCTTTTCCATATGTCTTTACTGATCAGATGGAAATCAGCTTTAAAATTGGCTCTGATTAATCTTTTCTTTAAATTTGTATATTTCAACAGTCACTTATCTAAATTCACAGTTATATAATACAACAAATAAAGTTAAGGCTTATTTTTTTTCTAAAAAAAATCTCCTAAATTCATCAGCTAATGGAGAGGTAGCACTTTCTATTTTAAAAACTGGTGTCTCTTCTCATTTTGTACTCAAGGGAATTGGAATTAATGAAATTCTGCATTGCTATATCATGTTTTGCATTTGTTTGAATTCCACGGTCCTTTTTGTGTATTAAAAATCAGTTTACAATCAAAGAGAAGTGGAGGTGGTGGTGGTATTACAATAAATGCTTCATGTTTTATTTTCTTTTGATAATTTTCCTGTATAAATTAATCCTATTTGCATGTGTCAATGTTTTTTGTAATTGCTCGTCTGCACAAACTCAAAAATTATATTTCATGTAAAAAAAATTAGCCCCGGAATCAGTCTTTTTCATGTGTTTTTGTATTGTTATGATGAAGTCATTAAACATGTTTTAAGTGTATAAACTTTAAAAATGAAAACACTTTAAATGTTGTGCTGGCATTTTTTCAGGTAATTTAAGATTAGAGAACCATGTTAACACTACCGTTTGATGAGTCTGTTGTAATGCCAGAATCCCAGATGTGCAGAAAGTTTTCTAGAGAATGCGAGGACCAGAAGCAAATTAAGAAACCAGAAAGCTTTTCCAAACAGATTGTCCTTCGAGGAAAGAGCATCAAAAAGGCCCCTGGAGAAGAAACCGAGAAAGAAGAAGAGGAAGAAGACAGGGAAGAGGAAGATGAAAATGGGTTGCCCAGAAGGAGGGGTCTTAGAAAAAAAAAGACGACCAAGCTCCGACTGGAGAGGGTCAAGTTCAGGAGACAGGAAGCTAACGCGCGCGAGAGGAACAGGATGCACGGCCTGAACGACGCACTGGACAATTTAAGAAAAGTAGTCCCCTGTTATTCTAAAACCCAAAAACTGTCCAAAATAGAAACTTTACGACTGGCCAAAAACTACATCTGGGCACTTTCTGAAATTCTGAGAATCGGCAAGAGACCTGATCTGCTCACGTTTGTCCAAAACTTATGCAAAGGTCTTTCCCAGCCAACTACAAACTTGGTGGCAGGCTGCTTGCAGCTCAACGCCAGGAGCTTCCTGATGGGTCAGGGTGGGGAGGCTGCGCACCACACACGGTCACCCTACTCTACTTTCTACCCGCCCTACCACAGCCCTGAGCTCGCCACTCCCCCGGGGCATGGAACTCTTGATAATTCCAAGTCCATGAAACCCTACAATTATTGCAGTGCATACGAATCCTTCTATGAGAGCACTTCCCCTGAGTGTGCCAGCCCTCAGTTTGAAGGTCCCTTAAGTCCTCCCCCAATTAACTATAACGGGATATTTTCCCTGAAGCAAGAAGAAAGCTTGGACTATGGCAAAAATTACAATTACGGCATGCATTACTGTGCAGTGCCACCCAGGGGTCCCCTTGGGCAGGGTGCCATGTTCAGGTTGCCCACCGACAGCCACTTCCCTTACGACTTACATCTGCGCAGCCAATCTCTCACCATGCAAGATGAATTAAATGCAGTTTTTCATAATTAATGAGGAAAATGAAAATAAACAGTGGTCATTCACCTCCCCCGTCTAATTAAGACAAAGCAGATGCTTGTGGGCTGAGTAATTGGCACAACTCTATCTAAGGTGTTTACTAGTTTCTGAAGAGTGTTTCAACTATTGTGAGAATTTTCTATGTAAGAATAAATCTCTTTTTGTATGAGAATTTCTTTTCCTTTCCTTTTGTCTGTAAAGCACTGTGATTCTGTTTCTACTGGATTTTTTTTTCTTGTTTTATTTTCTTTTAAATTCATTTGTTTGAACAAGGTGTCTAAGAATATACTGTTGAATAAAGACATGCACACATTCTAATTCTATGTCTATTTCAGTTGTACAGTAATTATAAAAATGCATGTTATTAAAATCAGATTAATAAAATGATGTGTTTATATTTATTAGGAATTATATATTATGTATCTATGAAAAATTGACAATTTAAAATGTCGAGAATAACACTAAGCTGACAATGATATTGGAAGATGCATTTCCGGATGTCCAACAATATAAAAGCTATGCAATTTTCTTTTTATTAAGGCCGAATCTAAAGGCATTCAATCGGTAACTATTCCTCTTCAAGCATTTGCAGGTGGGGCAACATGATATTTGGGTAGGTGGTGTCGTAATTTTGGAACAAGTATTTCAATCATAAAGAAAAAATTTTCAGCACTTGTTTTGCATTGTTCAGAAACTACCTGTACAGGTTTGTTATCGCAATATATAATTGTGTTTTTCCACCCCACATTTTTAAAGCAATTAAACATAGATATTTACACTTGTAAAGGACATCTATTAGCTGTGATCTTTTTGCATGATACTTATTATTTCTTGGTGCACAGCTGCTTTCTGTCTCCAATTCCCCCTCCTCCTCATTTCAGAAATATTTCTGGATTTCAAAACCGTGGGAGATAAAACAAATTTCTTAAACAAAATGGCCCAAGCGCTTACAAGAATTTTTTTTTTTTTTAAGTATCTTAAATGAAAGAAGAGGAGCCCAGGAGGGTTCAACATCCTGGGGAAACAATGATAAATCCTGGTAACCTTCAGCTTGAGCCGAAATTCGGTGGCAAATTTCCAGCAAACACCAGAGTGGATGTTAAAAATGGAAGGTTTTACGCTGTGCCGTTTAAATGTCTGGCCGATTAGAGGCTAAATTCTGTGTGATTAAAAGTTTCCTGACAAAAGGCCATCAAAAACCTTGAATACGCCTGGGGAGCTCACCCTCTTAAGCAGAACTGAGCCACTTCTAGAATAAAAACCAAGGTGGCACTGACCCCACTCCAGATGCCCTCTTGCGCAGGTTTGCCTCCCAGAGGAGGAAGGGAACAGCTGCGAAGGCTGGTGGGGGCCGCAGAGGGGGTCCAGCGGCGGCGGGATGGAGCGCATGCGGGTGCGCCTGGGCGGGGGGTCCGCGCACCGCTGCCGGGCCACCGCTGCGCCCTCGTGCGCCCCGCGGACACCTCCTGAGCCGGCGAAGGCCCGCCGGCGCCTCGCGGTCGGCGCAGGGCGGAGGTGGAGGCATCTTCCCCTCCCAGGCAGCGGTCACCGGGGCCCAGGGGCACAGGCTGCACTGCCCGTGTCCCGCCCGCAGTGGGCGCCCTGGGGCCTGGGGGCCGCTCCCTGCGAGCCCTGGCCCGGCTCCCCCGCCAGGGAGTGGTTGGGCCCCGGAGACCCTGACCCGAACCCAGGAGGAGGCGACCTCTTGGAGGCCAGACCCCGAGAGGAGGAGAAGGGGATGGCCCCTTCTTCACCCGCCCTGTCTGCCGCAAGGGGGATGCTGAGGGGCGGCAGCTCCAGTTTGCCCAAGTCTGTCTCAGAGCTGCCCCTGTCCCGCCCCTGCCACCGCTGCGGGACGTCTTGAGCCGAGGCCCGGAGGCCTGCGCCCCGTTCTCCCGGGGGCAGCGTACTTCAGCTCCCCCAGCGCAAAGCCCTGGGACCTTGGGCGCGCGCCGCAGCGGCGCTCCGAAGGGCAAAGGGGCAGAGTAGCCGCTGGCGCGGGGCCGGGCAGTGATGAACTTCTAGGCGGTATGTTAGCACCTGTTCATTCAAGTCCCAGAGGGCCGGGCAAAGAAGTCGGGGGAACACGGGGAAGTGTGCTCTCCAGGGGTGGAAAGAAGTTTGCCCAAGGTAGAGAGCTGGAGGTCCCCCGTCTGTCTAGGACACAAGAGTGACTCGCGGTGCTCGCGCATGGACTGTGTCCAGGATGGCCCGGCCTCTTTAAGGCCCCTCACACTAAGAGTCTGATCACCGCTCACCCCGTCTCAGCAAAGAGTAAGAAAGTAAGGAAGCACCAGAACTAGAAGAATTTGGCTTAAAAAAATTTTTTTTTAAACAGGCGGTTCTGTTTGGTCACTAGCAGAATAGGTGCGGTCTCCCCCCACCCTTGCTCCGAGGTGCCCCGCTGCCTGATCCAGAAAAGCATCGCGCCTGCTCGGTGTCTGGTTGGTCCAGACAGCTTTTGAAAACCGCATAATCTTTCCAGGGGCACAAATTCCTGTTGGAACTAGAAATTACAACAGGAGATGCATTCTCCCGTCTCCCTTCTGGCAATATGGGAGAGCTAAGGAGAACAGCAGCTGGCTGAATGTCTGGGGAAGAAGCAAACGTTCAGAAGAAGCGTCTCATCTCAGAGCTTTGTTCGCCAGGAGCTCAAGCAAAGGAGTGGGATTTTCAGGCACAGACCCCAGAGATCATGAAATTTCTTCCATAATTTGGATGCATAAATCCAATGCGTGCTTTCTCTTTCAGTGGACTCCGGGATACTGTGTTGTGTGTGACTAGGGCGTTTGGGACTGATCCCTGTGGCTTAATCATCCTTCGGATCTGACTGACGCCCCCTGACACGGGACTCAGCGAGGTGGCCTCCTTTATGCTCACCAAGGGCAGAGTGTCCGTTCTCTTCCTCACCAGAGCCTTCCCTGTTCCCATGGACTGCAATCCTGAGAAATCATATGACATGTTCATTCATATACCAACATTACAGATGCCATGCATTGCGGAATCTCACCTTTTCGGGTATCCCTCCAATGGAAAGGGAAATAGTATAGGATAGACAGTGCAGTCTAGGATCAGGAAGGCTTGGAGTCAGATAGTTTGGGGTCAAAATTGTGCCTCACCACTAACCTCTTATTGCAGCCTCAGTGAGATAGTATACAGCACCCAAAGTGCTGGAGGTCAGGATACCTTAGCTCCTTGCTCATCCCAACCTCATTCTTCCCTCACCTCCCAGCGTGAAAGAAATGAAAGGTCTTTCTTTTCTTCTGACCCCTTTTAATAATTATTGTCTTTCAAATTGATTAGGCATCTCTTTTTCTGAGATGAATTATGTGAATCTTTTTCAGTTCAATCATTTTCAAATTCACCTCATGGCCCAAGATGGCTGCTGAAGTTCTAGCCATTGTGTCCTCATTTCAATTGAGAAGAAGGAAAGGGGATGACAAAAGAGTGTCCCACCCACCTGATCAGATCTCTTTAGAAAACATTTATGGAAACCCCACCCAATGACTTCTACTTACATTTCACTGACCACCTCTACATTTAAGAGAAGTTAGGAAATGTATCCTTTTTATCAGAACATATTCCCACCTGGGATAAAATCCAGTCCTCTAAGTAAGAAAGGAGAAAACGGATATTGGTTAGGCCCCTAGCAATCTCTGCCATGCCTCCACTTCTAGACCCTGAGTCCTCAAGAGCTTGGATCACATCTTATACCCCATGTGGACCACCTTGGCACTCTGCCTTGCACATCATACGTCCTCAATAATTTTTTTTTTAGAGATTGGCACCTGAGCTAACATGTTTCCAATCTTCTTTTCTCTCTCTCTCTCTCTCTCTTCTTCTTCTCCCCAAAACCCCCAAGTATTTAGTTGTATATTCTAGTTGTAGGTCCTTCTGGTTGTGCTATGTGGGACGCCACCTCAGCATGGCTTGATGAGCGGTACTAGGTCCACACCCAGGATCCGGACCAGCAAAACCCTGGGCCGCTGAAGCAGAGCGCACAAACTTAACCACTAGGCCACAGGGCCGGTCCCTAAAATCTTTAATTGTTTTAAAAAGCCCTCATGACAGTTCAGGAGGCAAATGTTGTTCTAGGACATGTGTTCCATCTGTGTGCTGATGAGAACACTGCATATCAAACTTCAACAGGACCACTGCCGCAGTACATCCGTCCATCATGGATGCCCCTCACAGTCTTGTCTTGAACCACACTGATCTTTTCCTCCCCACACTGCACTGCCCCTGGCCTCCAACGAGACACTTACATTCCACCCATGGCATCGCCTGCCTTACTCAGAAGGTTGAGTCTGCCAGACAAGAGATTGACTTAGCTTATTTTCTTTTTAGTACAGAGAGCCCATCTTTACATCCATTTTCCCTTCCCAGCTGTGTGTGGCCAGGTTTGCTTCCCTTTTTCCGAGACCAATGCCTTTAACTCTGCTATCCATCAATTTCTTCTTCTCCTCTCTGATATCTTATTCTTTTCCCAAGTATTCTTTTTTCTGTTTCTACTCTCTTTCCCCTTGACTACATACATTTGTGTTACTGAATGGTCTCTTTGGCTCCCCCAGCTTGTGGATTCTAAGTAGGTTTGTTCTTAAGTGTGGTCCTCCTTAAGGACCAAAGTGCACGACCTCAGAGGCCTCTTGCTCTCTGTGTTTTAAAGGCATGGAAAAGAGAGGGTTTCATCGACCATTCCTGGTGCTCCCGGTGCCTTTTCTCAGTCATATCGCGATGCCAGGTTGCCGCTGCTGATGTCACCTCCAATAAAACATTGTGACCTCCATCAAATGTCATGTGAACATTTGTGCTCTCCCTTGAAACAGCTTTCTCTTTTTCATCACCTGTCTGTGGGTCTCTGGCCTGTGAGAAAAAAACATGTTCTTATTTTGAAGAGAAGGCAGGGTGTTCAGCTCCCGATAAGTGTCTCTTGCTTTAACCACCCAGCCCTCTTGGCCCCCGGCACTCAACCACCCCAGAGAGCTGGGTCACGGTAGGTGCAAGCGTAGCCTCGTGCTATTCTCAAAGCTACTGCAGCTGGTCTCCCCTCAGACCCTGTTTCTGAGTTGGCCTCACTGTATCTGATAAGTTCCCTCTTCGTGGGGCATCTTCTTTCTCCAACAGGGGCCTTATTTCTTAATCAGGCTCCCAGTGGAAACCCAAATTAGGACAAGGTTCCAGTTCTTCCTTTAAGTAGCTATACACCAGGGGTATCGGAAGGGGAGCGCCTATACCCTGTCCTTTTACACTGTAGTATATAACACAGTGCTCTAACCTAGGCAAAGACCCGGCTAGGTATATAAGATTTCCTTCCCAAATTGGGGAACCAAAACAAAACAACAACAAAACACCTTTCTTCATTCTAGAGTCCCACCTAGCCTCTTGCTCTCTTTCCTTTCTAATCAGCCTTCTTCAATAAGCACTCGAGGCAGAACGTCTCGTCTTTCGCACCTTCTCTCTTTGATCTGCTATAGTCCTTCCTCGATCCTCACCATCCAAGAGAAGCTGCATATGTTTTAATATTTACTCTAACTCCTAAAATATCATTTGAACACAGCACACTGATGTTTAAAAAAAAAAAAGAAGTGTGTAAAAACTACTGATATAAAGAATTGGGATATCAGGTTGGAAAAGTTGACTAGAGATCTCATTACACAAGGCCCTGAGTGCCAACTAAGGGGATAGGGAAGATCACCCAAGTGTAAGTCTAAGGACCCAAGTTTGTCCAGCTATATCCATTAACTTTGTGCCCATGGGCAAGTGACACAGCTTTGCAGATTCTCAGTTTCTGGTAAAATGGGATCGTAAGAATTAACACAAGTTACTGAAGTCTAATGACTGTTCTTCAATCTTTATTCTTTTTGCTGGCTCTCTGGCTCCTTCTGCCCTCCCCAGCTCTTGTGGGTCTCCTCACACTTTATTGACTCTTCTTCTGTCTCCTTTATCAGCTCTTCTTCCTCCTCTCACCTTGCCTCAGCTCTCAGCTCTCTTCACCTCTCCTCACTGTCTGGCAGACCCCACTTCTCCTCCTTCTGTCCCCTCTACATGAAGACGACCAGGTCTGTACTTCAGCCCACCAACCGTCTTCACTTGGATGTCCCATTGTCCTCTACAGCTCAACGTGTCAGTAATGAAACCCTTTCAAAAACACTACCCCCTCCTGCCAGTCCTATCCAGAACATTCTTGCCGCTTCCTGTGAATAAACTCTCTGAGCCTTCTTTGATTAAATGAGACCATGAATATGAAAAGCATTTCATAGTTAAAAATGGTATTAAATATTTCTCATATTCTCTTCTGTTTCTGGTCATCACCCTTTCAAGTTCGTCTCCAAGTTCTGTTGATGTGCCTTTATCACTTCACACCTAGACCAATATCCTGGCTTCCAAGCTAATTACCCCTGTTCCGCCTTTCATCTTTCCAGCCCATTTCCCAATTCCAAATTAATCTTCCTAAACTACTCCGAAACACCAATCCCTTGGAGTAACACCTTTCATGGTTCTCATTTTCTATCTGATAAATGATAAAATGCATTTTACTTTTTCCTTCATCTAAATCTTCCATATTAAAACTAAGAAGAACTGCTGACATCATATAGCACTTTAGAATTTACAAAAAATTTTTCACGTATTCACCTTATTTAGTCCTAGGAAATTTATCATGAGGCAACAATTCTTATGATCCTTATTTTACTAGAAACAGAATCAGCAAAATCATGCCGCTTGTCCATGGTCACAGCGCTAATGGACATAGCTGGACAAAGCCAGTCCTCAGACTTTCATCCCTTAGCTGGCACCCAAGGTCTTATGTATGGGACCCCCTAGTCCAATTTTCAACCTCCCGTTTCATTGTATTAATGGTTTTCGCCTACTTTTTTTTTTTTTTAAGACATCAGGGCACTTTGTTCAAATGGTATTTTAGGAGTTGGTATACACATGAAAATGTTTCTGCTCCTGGTGAAGACAGGCATGGAGGATCCGGAACCGAGACACCCTCACCCCTGTCCCAGCTCCTGAGGTGTCTCTGAGGCGCAAGTTTCGACAACCTCTGTTCTACAGGAAAAAACCCCTGAGGTTGAACCTGAGGTTGAAAGTAGGTTTACTGGGCGTCCATCCGCTTTGTGTCTTGCACTGCTCCACCTGTTCGAGATGTCCTCATTTCTATTCTCCACCATCTCAAGTTCCTATGTCCTTCAAGGCCACCTCCTACGTGGAGCCTCCCAGGTCCCTGTGGTCTACAGTGGCATCATGCTTCTCTGAAATCACAGCTCTGTTGTTTCCATCACATAGTTGTCAATTAGATTTTCACTGCCTAAATATTATATTATATTCAAAATCTTATTTAGGTTATATATTGCTATTTAACTTAAAAATATGACTAAGATGCACTCTCCATGTGAGCAAGGGCAATGTTTAATCCTCTTTGGGTCTCTTCAGTGCATGCACTCATTAATTTCTTGATTCATTGATTGTTATTAGGGATATAAGCTCTGGGTTTATTACAGAATAACTGCAATTTAAAGGCAAAGCAACACAGACCTTTCCCATCCAACAAGTGACACTGAGCCACCCGTGTAAGATTCAGATTTTCACCTTTAAAGTGAGAATAATAACACATAAGTCATAGAGTTGTGAAGATAAAATGCAATCATTTATCGAAAGCACTTAGCCCACTTCCTGATTCAAAGTAAGCAAGCAGCTGATGAAACCAGCTATTATTTCTGTTATTAATGTGGTATGAACATATTAATTCCTGCTAAACCTGAACAGTATGAACAACAATACTTTTCAAAGTGCAGGTTAGATTCAGGTAGCATGTTGTGATACGAATTTAGTCTAGTGGACTTAATATATTTTTAAAGGAATAAAAAGTAGAGTCTCTCACACATAGTAAAAGTAAGTAGTAGTTCACCTGAAACTTTACTTCAGATGCACATGTGTACATACACATAGTAATATACATTGGATGATGTCAAACGTCAAAAAGTTGAAAGCCACTGACCTAGAAGATACCTGTGGTGGAAAAAATGTATGAGAGCCCAGGCTGTGCAGATACCTGCACTCAAGCTTCAGAACTGTATTATATCTTACGTTGGATCCTGTCACACCAGAAAGGTAAGAATCCCCTGCACGCTCACCTGCCAATTTCCAGGGATGACTTTTACAATGTAGCAAGAATCACCAAGGTGCAAAAGTCAGGGACCTGATTTCTCTCCAGAGTTTGAAAAAGGCAGTCTTGCAATGAGAACTTTGAGAGGAAGATGGTAAAAAACCAGGATCCTTTTAATGTCAGGAAGGGGAGGAAGAGTCCAGTCAGTTCAGAGAACTGACATTGCAATACAAAATAAGAACCAAAAAGTAGCTTGAAGGACCCATCAGAATTGCCCACAAGAATCCCATCGAGTCGTAGATTCATAGATCAGGATTCCCAAGTTTTGCTGGGCATGGGAATCACCAAAGGATCCTTTTTGGAATGCCAGTTTTCAGGTTCCACTTCTGCCTACTGACTCCTTGGCTACCTCATTACCTGGTCCACATGTGTTCCCGGAATGCCAACACCAGCTGTATTTCACATCACTAAACAAAGTACACAGTCTTGGGAGTGACAGATAAAGGCAAATGAATGGAAAGCTGCAATACCTTACACCAACTCTTACAGCCTTTCAGCTCTCAGTAAGATAGTTGGGTACAGACAAGGAATAGAGCGTGGAAGAGCAGGGAGTCCAGGTGCCCATTAGCGTTTGTGATAAGCAGAAAGAAATCGAAGTCATGAGTGGCACTAGCCTTTGTGAAGCAGCATTGGTCAGGTACCATCACAGGTGTGTGATCTTCTGAGACACAGTGCTTATTTTTCTTTCCAACCTTTGAGTAGTCATTGCCCAAGTCAAAAATTTGGCTATACATGTAGAAGATCCTGAGATTTGTCATTGGAGAGAAATGATCCCCAACTATTTTGGCATTCTTCCTGGTACAATTGTGAAATAAACTCACTCTCAAATCCCCCTTGCTGAACATTCCATATCTACTTCTTCTCAAAGTGTAAGTGAAGTAAAATTAGTCATGAAGGATTAGTGTATGTTTTGTGTAAGACACGACTCAAGATAACAGGGGACATGCTGGTGGATCCCAAGCTGGGACTGCCACTCTTCTTTTGTGGTGGAGGAATCCAGATTTGCTATAACCCTGGGAGCATTAAATGCAGACTGCCTCAAGGTAGTGTCTTACAGGCAGTACCATGGAGTAGCAATTGGGACTGTGGGCTTGTCATAATGGAAGAATTGGTCTTTGTGTGTGTTCTACAAGATCCTCTCCCAGGCTTGGAAAATAAAAGGGATATTCCCCAACCAATTTTTAAAATTTTATTCTCTCTTGCATCTGGATAATTGCAAAATTGACACCCTTCAGTTCCCATTGGTGACTATGCAAGGAGATCTCATGTCACATCAAAGAGGATTTAGTCAAGAATGTAGACGGGTCAACAAGCTCTGAAGAACTGGAATTGCGAACAAGAAGGAAAATATGCCAGCTTCTCAGTTTCCTAGTCCGATATTTCAGGGCTCTATAGCCATATATTTCAACTAGTTTGGGATTCAATGGTCAATGAAGAGAGGGGTAGAAAATTACCTACCTTCCTGATGAAATATTATTGAAAATAAATAAACAATTATTACTGAGTCCCTGCTCTGATGAGTCCTTCACTTTTCTAGCCGGTGAGGATACAGTCAGGTAGGAGGAGGCAAGCTCCCCCATCTCGTGGAGTTTCTGGTGTAGTGAGAATGCCTATGTGCCCTTCTCTCAGTTAACATGCTATTCGGGAGTGCCATCTTACACCAGTTCCTGCAAAAGGTACAGGGAAGCGCACACAGTGGTAAGCAGACTAGGGGTCACCCCTGTTCTCTTGGAGGCTGAATAATCAATGCCAAAAGAGCATCCATTCATTCAACAAATATCTATTACTAAACTACTATTTTTCAGATACTGCATTAGATGTGGAATGAATATAAATATATAGATATAAATACATCTAGATATAAATATAACTATTTTGTCTATAAAATATATTTTATATTTGTAGAATATAGATATAAAAATGAAAAAGATACTACCTTCTAAGAACAGGGAGTCCAAGACAGAAGACAGACATACAGATAAATCTAAATTAGTAAATCAAAGGCTTTAGTGGAGTGGACACAGATAGAAGCAGGACCACAGAGAGGGCAGGATGAGGAGTTTCCCGGAAGAGACCCTTGAGCTGGGCCACAGCCATTAGAAACATTTCAGGTGAGCCAGTGTGAGAAGGTGTAAGGTGGGAATGCTTCTGCCCTTCTCCTGTTGTTTCCATCCAGATGGAGGTGTGACATTCTTGGCCTCTGGGTACCTCCTAAACCCTTTCCCTAGGGAAGGAATGCCTTCATCTGATTGGAAGATATTGGAAAAGACATTGGGAATGCTTGGCTCAGCTCCTCTTTTCCAGCCAGACTGCTCTTGAGTGTGCCCAAGAGTTCCAAGTTAAGGAACTGCAGGGGGCCTGCAGCGGTCCCAGGTCTTCTGTGGTTATTGGGAACAGTCTGTTCATTTCTGGGGTTGAGTTAGCAAGCTCATTTAGCCTGCACTCTAAGCAACATTCTCTGACCTTAACTTTATCAATTATAAAGTTGATCTTTCACTTCTATCTGCCTTATTTCTTATCTTATTAAGAAATTGGATTTAAAGGGGAAAGGGAGATTACTCCTTGGGAACCCCCTCCAAGACTCTAACAGAAGGGAGTTTCAGGCAGAAACACTCATCTAGAGAGGAGAAGGTACAAATCACTTTCAGAATGACAAGTTCAGTTTGGAGTAAGGAGGGATTTACCTCAAGTGAGCCTGCATTAGTTGGCCAAGGCCACACCAAGGAAAGCCTTGTGGGACTGGAGGGGAGTCTGCTAAAGGATCTTACACAGAGGAATACATCAGCAGATCTGCATTTTAGAAGTATTTCTGTCATGGCAAAGTGAGAAGTGCACCCGGAACCTGGGGAGCTGATCAAGAAATAGCTCCAGTGAAAGATGACGCGGGATAGAAAGCAGGGGAGAGGCCCAAGAGATGACGAATAGAGAGAAATCATAGTGCATACTGATGGATCTGGACACTGAGGAAGAAAGGAGAGGCTGAAGAACAGTTATACGTCTGCAGCTTGGATCAGGGAGGCTGGAGATGGGGAAGTTATGATGCCCTCAGTTTTTAAACTTCTTGTGGACAGTCATGGGCGAGTTATAAAGTAGGTGGTCCAAAGGCATCGCTCTAAGTCTGGAGCTCAAAAGAGAGGTCTGAGCTGTACTAGCAGACTTGGGGCATAGATGGGCTCAAACTCAGAGTGTGGGGCATGAAAAAAAAAGAGGAGTAAGGCCAGGGTGCTAATAATTAGGGTTTCTCTGACTATAGCTCCTTTCAGTGTTAAATTAGAGGAAAGTTCTCTGTTTGTATTTAGAGTTATTATCCCAGATTCCTCTCAGAATTACTGCAGGAGCTGTACCATAGCTGTACCAAGCTAGGCCTTTGATTTCTGGATAGGATTATTAAGGACCTTGCAGACAAATTAAAATATGGTTGCTAATTGCAAGATTTTGGGATAATATTGTTGTAAAGTTTGTGAAAGTTCTTCGTTGTAAAGTTTTGTGTCACGAAATCAGATACAGCGACAAGAAAAGGCCAAAACTGACCACTCTACTCCTTCCCGTCACTTAGGCTGAACAATCAATTTGGGAAGTGACCGGAGTGATTTTTTTAACCTCTCTAATCATCAGCATCCTTCTTTGCGATTGCGAGATCCATGACAATTAGCTGATAGCATTTAGGGGAAGATTAAATTAGATATTGTACGTAATTCAGTCAACGTGTCTGACACATAGTGAGTGCTGGGCACGTGAAGATTATCGTTATTATTGGTGAAGGAGTTGAACATTTTTGGTGATACAATTCCAATTAATCACATGCAGATTACCCATAGCAATATTTTTTAATTAAAAAGCTAGTTTTCTCTTTTCCATCTCCTCCTTTCATTGCCAGCCTTTGTTTATTCAGGACAGGCCAACTAATTTTAATATTATCTGATATCAAATATAATTAGGAAAAGATCTGTAGCCAAAAAATACAATATATTTTAAAGTCCATATATAAACACATTACAGTTGGCCCTCCATATCTTCAGGTTCTGCATCCACAGATTCACCCAATGGAGGATCAAAAGCCCTACGATGGTTGCGTCTGTACTATCATGTACAGACTTTTTGTTCTTGCCATTATTCCCTAAACAATACAGTGTAACAACTATTTACATAGCATTTACATTGTATTGGGTATTATAAGTAATCCAGAGATGATTTAAAGTATATGCGAGGATGTGCATAGGTTATATGCAATATGATGCCATTTTATCAAGGGACTTGAGTATCCTAGGATTTCGGTATCTGCGAGGGTCCTAGAACCAATCCTCAGTGGATATCGAGGGACGACTGCATATTATCTGTGAGTGTAGATTTTTCATACCACTATTCCCTATTATCAGAAGTCCCCTTTGACATGAAGCCTAAGAAGTTGGGGGAAACATGCCATCCGATTTAGCTGCAACTGCCACCCCCACCAAAAATAATAGAGATGAGGCTAATTTCTGTGGAAGAGAAAGGAAAAAAATATTTATTGAAACTATTACATGCCTAGCACTATGTTATACTTCTTCACATCTCATCTCATGTATGCCTCCCAGCAGTGCAAGGAGTTGGGGTTGGTATGAAAATTCCATTTTACAGACAAGATTGAGGTTCAGAGCAGTGAGACCACTTGTTCAAGCTCATTTACCGTCCAAGAGCAATAGATGGTTGATCTGGGTTTCAGTCCAGATCAGATCGACCTGAAACCTCACAGTCTCCCCATGAACCTCGTCCTCCCTGGGAGAATTATGGTAGCTCACATTTAATGAGGCTTCTTCGAGACAGGTCTCATCCAAGTGCTTCACGTGTACTTTCTCATTTAATCATCCCAACCACCTGTGGGGTACCTACTATTATTAGCCCCCTCAGGAAACTGAGGCACAGGAATTAGCCCAGGGTCCTACAGTTGATAAGCAGTGGGATGAAAATTCCATTCGAGGGAGTCTTCCCCCGGAACCCACACTCTCCACCACCAAACTCAAAGCCTCGCTTAAGAAAATCAACCACAATTTTCAAAGTTTTGAACTGATATTAAAGCATGATTAGTTTCAATCCAGCAGGGGAGAGAAAATGCTGAGTTATATGATAAAGACAAATCACCTACAAAATAGGGGGAAAAATACTTGCAACAGTTCAGTTCCCACCTGACAGTACTAGGATGGCGACTGCTGCCAGGTAGTAACAAAGCCATTATTTATCAAGGGAGTTATCCAGTTTGAGCAAAATCATGTTCCCCCTAAAAATTTAGTGTTAGGGGAAATGGTAGTAAACGAACTCTTAAGCTTTCAAAATGATAATCTAGCATTACTTAAAAGTCTACAAATTTGTTCCTAAATGTATTTAAATCTTACCAGCAAACATGATGCTTGGTTATTAAAAAGTAATTCTGGAGAATTAGCTTGCAGCTACAAAATTAATATAATTCATTTATTACTTGCAGCCACAAATCAAGATGCTGTTAACACTGCTACACACAATTTAATATGCGCAGTGAGTTTCCATATGGCTTCAATTTTAGGTTTCTGGTCATTCCACTGAATCACTCACAGAATGGTCCAGCATGTCCTGTCAGAGGGCACTTGATCTAAACAAAGTGTGAAGCGATGGCTTTCAAACTATGGAATTAAAGGTTTGGTTTATTTCTATTTTCCTCATATTGAACAGATATATTTTTAAAATCTATATTCTTACTATTACACAGAGATTTAGTGATGGAGAAAAACCAAAAGCATTCAATCTCCAACACTAGCCAAGACTCTTATTTTCCCTAGTTCCGAATTGCCCCCTTCTCTTCACGGATTTTCCTTTGAAGATGAAGGAGAAGAAACACACACACACACCTATTTGATTTATTAAGAAGGTTGACATAAAAGAATCATCCAGAGGTTAAACCCTCTTTTCAATTATCCTGCCAGAATGATGTGTAGTTCTTGTTTCATGGATAAATTTCACACCTTCATTAAGGAGTTCAAGTTCTTTATGAATGAGATACAAACTTGCATAAGTCTAGATGAGAAATGAACGCAATAATTGCACTCCATGTCTCAGGCCTAGAAGAGAACAATAAGCCTAAAGAACAGAGAATATGTCTTTCACGTGTGTTTTTTCACCTGTCATTCACCTTATGTCTCATGAACCGTCGCAATGGAGTGCGTTTTGTAGTGGACAACTACTTTTCTTCCTTGGCCATTTCCACTATGAAGGCTGGTTGAATAGACCAGACAACTCAAACCACTTTTCTTCCAGAATTTGTCCTGGAAAGGACCTCTTCATCAATCATGATGAAGTCTGTGGTTAAGTCACTACGTTGCCTTCTGTAAGTGTTGCCAGATTCTTTTTCACTGCCACTTTCAAAGTGAAACTGACAAGGGAAATCTATGATTCAGAAAAAAAATTAGTGACGGAGTCTTAGCTTTTCAGCTTTATATTTGGCACCTGCACCTTCTTGCTCTGTTGTAGACAGGAGGGGTGGAAGGTTGAGGAGGAAGGAAGACGGGAGCTGAGAATACAGACAGGCAATAAGCCTTGCCTATGATTTGTATCAGTGATATTCTCACTTAGAAAAGAGAGCAACAACCTGAAGGAGATAACCCCCAAGTATTCTCAAACTGACATAAAGGTGCACCTCTCTGTGGAAGTCTTCTGTGTTTTGATCCTAAGCTGGAAAAAGTGGAGTAATTAGAAAAGAAACATTCTACAAAGATTGGTGAAGAAAATTATAAACATAATTTGATAACTGGTAACAACTAGAACAAAAGAAACCAAAGCATACCCAAGAGTTTATTTCAAAACTTGTTACGGTAATGATACCTTCCGTCTAAATGATACCTTTAAGGGTTATTTTACGTGGATTAGCTCAATAATCCTTTTGACATATTGTAGCAAATAAATGTAATTACTAGTCTAGGACATGGAAGAGCAGAGAAATTAGGTAACTCACCCAAACCCACACTGTTAGCAAGTGGCAGAATTTAAATGACACCCAGGCCTTTCAAAAACCAGCTTCCAAAAGTCCTGGTAATGTCTAAGTTTAATGATTTTCATAAAGTAATGGCAAAATCTTCCTTTAAGGATGAGACTAGTATGACTCGAGTATTTCCTAGAAACATTGTACCATAATATTTGTGTTTCGTGAGTTTTAAAGAAGGACTATATTGCTTCGAAAGTTTTGCTACAAACCTAAACCTGTTTGTAAACCTATCAATTTAAATATAGACTCTAGACCATGGAAAATGGTACGTCCTGGTAGGAGACTGAGGAGCCACTGACATGTTTGCACGACATTATTAGAGCTGGGAAAAGACATTGGTTAAGAAAACCTTAGAAGAAAAGAAAACATGAGAAAGACAATCTGAGTTATGGATTCCCTTTATCCTCCCCAATCTGAACACGCATTGCCCATCCCTCTTCTGACTTTCTGGGATATTTACTCCATCGTGTGCTCATATTGTATTTATTCACTTTATGAACTTCAAAAATTCCACATATGTCTATGTAAAGCCATACACTCTCTCAAACTGTAAATCCTGGTCATATTGGTGACTCATATGGTACTCAATATAGCACTCAACAGTGTCCTGCACTCAGCAGGTGCTCAATAAATGTTTAACTGAATCACATTGTATTGAGAAATGTGTTTACCAAGTGCTATTCCTGTTGTAAAGGGTGAGAATGAGTCTAATTTGTGTGAAGTATCAGTTTGAAATACTAATTTCTGGTCTGGTTTCTGAATAGCAAGTATCCAGGCCACCACGTGGAATGTGACATATAGTACAAAACGGCATCCCACTGCCTGAGTAAAAAGTAATGGTATATTGTGTGCATTATTTTCTCCAGTGGACCCCAGAAGGAAGTAGAATCTCTTTTAATGTCTTTTACTACATTTAGAAAAAGCAGGCATTTCCCCTTTAAGAAACAACTTATGTCAAAAGGTTGGTCAGAGGGCAGGCTGTAAAACTACACGATGAGTACAACGTGCTGGTGAGTACACTTTCCTAGCTGCTTCTTAATGGATGGAAAAACTCAGCATCAAAGGGCAGAAAGCTAGGCAGGAAAATAATGAGGTGGAGGAAAATTACTCCCTTCTGATTGGAAAAGGATCATTAGGAGGGAGTCACACTGAGGAGTCCTAGTGGGCTCTGATCTCTCCCTTCCAGCTTTTCCTGAGCAATGTGGGGCAGAAAACCATGTGGATCTGAGAACTGAACAAAACGCCAAGGCCCATTCCTCCTATAACAGAGAGACTGGGGCTGCGTGGTTGGATATAACGGACAAGAGCCAGTGAGAGAAAGAGAAGACCAGAGGGGGAAGTCCCCATCATCTGCAAGGCTTGCTGCCCTGATTGTCCTAGAACCCAGACATTCAGGACAACCTCTTAGGATTTAAGACTGCGGACTCCAAACTCCTTCTGTCCCAGCTTATGTAGGGCACAGAATGAGGGTTCAATTAAGAGGGGACCAATGGCAGTTACTTGACAACAGCTGAAGAGTAGTGAGGCGGGATCTGATTGTTTACATGATTATATTCTTAATAATGTGTGCTAATTATAGTGTTCTGTTAAGTGTTATATAACAATAATAATAGTGCTTAGAATTTTAAACAGCTGTGTAATAAAAACTCACCGTTCTCTTTAGTGTTGCTGTTCCTCTCTTCCCAAAGAGAATAAGTTTCTGTCATTCAAAAATGATTTCTTTTTACTGATATGCAGATTCTGGCTATGGGATCATAAACCTATGGACTGCCTGACCCCTCCACCCCCAACCAAAAGTGGCTCTGCTTTGTGAGATTTCTGTGGTTGCTCCATTCCTCAGAGTGGCAGCAGGGTGTACTACTTATTGGTCTTAGCTATGGTGACTGAGCACCTACCATTGGGAACAATGACATGTGCTTCTCCTTGCTCACTCCCCATAGTCTGTGTCCTGCTTTCTTGGGCACATTCTTCAGAAGCTGGGGTAGCATTTGTTGTGCCTTCTCTGTCCCACACACTTGGGGATCTTGGGAATCTTGAATATTACCACCAAAGTCCCTTCAATTCTTCTTCCCAGAGTCCAAAGACTTTTAGCAGACAGACGTCCTGGTGCACTTTCTCAGCACAGCAGAATTCCTAAACTGGATGTCCAGATTTAAATTTTTTTGCTTATTTCAACATTTGACAAGTTTTTCATTATTAGTTCTTATGAGTATTGCACATTCATTAGGGAACATCTAACTTATAAATCTAGCTAACTATTAAATAAAATATGTCCCATCTTCCTCTCTTGACAAACATGCCTACATAATGAACGGGAAGACCTAGCTCAAATTGAGAATAATCTGACTCCTTGGAGTTTCTCTTTGGCCCCTGGAAGTGTGGGGAAAGCCGGCCCCCAGGCACTAGCCTGTCTCCCCTTTCTTCCCACTCATCACTCTGCTTGGCCATCACCTGAGCCTCAGTAAGCATGGTCCACACTGTGAGGACTGACCCAGCAGGTCGGCAGTGCAAGAAGCAGCCTCAAAGCCATTCAAGAAGGGAATTCTGGGCCCCAGTCACCTGGAGTTGGGTCCAGAGTGTGTGCAAAGACTCAAGTTGGGCCTCTGCCTTTGGCCCTCTGCCCCTCTCCCTTTCTCTCTCTCACATGGCCACTCCTTATAGATGAAACTTTTGAGACTTGGCTAAGGGGTGTCAACTTGGGGACGCATTTAGTCTGAGGTTACTGGGTTATATTCATGTGGTTCTTAGTCATTTCATACTATTGCTGCCTCTTGAGGTGCAGCAATGGCTTCCTGGAATAGTCCAACTACGTAATTGCTGACTTAACCCTAAACTGAGAGAGAAGGGGCAGCACCATAAGTCATGTTACCATAGAGTGTGGCCTATATTACCCAGAATTGTTGCTAATGGGGGAAAAATAAGAAGCCAGAAGATGGTCAGTGGAATTCCTCCCAATTGTCAGATGTGTATAATCGTAAGTGGGACTTTTGGTCTCATCCAGGTCTGGCCAAACAGAAGTACTCTCCTGTCAGGAATTTACCTGATAGGGCAGCATATCCAAGTGTAAATGCACCATACATTTTCCTCCCTTTTTGATGCAATGATGCTTTTGATAAAGCTAAAATAATCCATTTTAACTGCCATTTGCAAAGACATTTTGGAATGTTCAATAAAGCAAGTATGAAATTACAAAATCTTGACTTGCACCTATGTGAAGTCTATCTTCTTTGCTAATCATTAAATTCACTTGTAAACACACACACACACAGAAAAAATTTGGATCAAAATTATGGGCCATTAAACAAAAGTGATATTGTGATCAACTATGGTAGAAGAAAGACTGGCTTAGCTTTCTACTCTGTTAAAAATTGTATGACCATGGGGCTGGCCCCGTGGCCGAGTGGTTAAGTTCGCGCGCTCCGCTGCAGGCGGCCCAGTGTTTCCTTAGTTCGAATCCTGGGTGCGGACATGGCACTGCTCATCAGACCACGCTGAGGCAGCGTCCCACATGCCACAACTAGAAGAACCCACAATGAAGAATACACAACTATGTACCGGGGGGCTTTGGGGAGAAAAAGGAAAAAATAAAATCTTTAAAAAAAAAAATTGTAAGACCAAATTGTTGTTATATGAAAAAATGATCAATGATCATGAAGCCAAAAAATGTAGGGGAGAAAAAGGTATTTTTAAATTGTTAACGAGTTAACTACTAAAAATATAATATCTGCATGTGTGTGTGCATGTGCGTGTATTTTTGGATTTCTTAATGTTTGTAGTATTTTCCAGTTTTTTAAAAATCTGTAATGTGTTGTGATTTCTTTTCTCATCTTAAGTAAATATTCATTTTGAACTTAATTTTGTATTTTTCACTTTGCATTTTTTTTTTTGGTAAAGATCGTCTGCCCCATGCCCCACACCAATCACATGGAGCTCCAGGCTCCACTGGGTCCAAGGTCTGCCTCTGGGTCCAGGGTTGGAACAGATGAGAAAAGGCAGACAGTCCAAGTCTTACAGGTGGGATTCAGGGCCAGAAAGGCAGAGCGACAACCCAGGAGTTTAAAGAGACAGAGAAGCTATTCTTTAAGTCAGATTAGACGGTATGAACACTGATTAAAAGTCATATTCAGTCTGAGAAGGAAAAAGTTAATATAAGCTAAGAAAATATTTGACTTACAGATAGTTTAATAGAAACAGTGCTTTATTTTCTCTCAAGCCCATAAACAAGCTGAATTAGTTCAATAAAATATTTAGGTATACATATTCTTCAATTAATAAATAAGATACAATTCATTTGTTATTCAGGCTGTTAATTATATTTATGTATGCATATATAGTTAATACATAGTCCTAGAATTCTAAACAAAAACTGTTATTGTTTTAAAGTAAGGGGTTATATAAGCATGGACTCTGGATTCACACCACGTGGGTGCAGATCTTGGCTCCCTTGCTTTCCATCTGTGTTACCTTGGGCAGGTGACTTCCTCTCTCTGGCCCTCAGTTTTCTCACTTGTATATTTCACCTAATGGTAGCACCTGCCTCATAGCGCTGACACGGGGATTAAATGAGACAATCGTGTAAAATGCTGAAAACAGTGGCTGACCCAGAATAGGTGCTGAATTCATGCTACCTCTAACTTGCTAATCAAACATCTTCCTTATAGACCATAATAAAAGTAACTTCAACCAAGCCCAGCTGAGTTATTACAAAACCTGACTCAGAGGGTAGCCACATCAGTTCGGCTGAACAAATTGTTTCATCTCTAGCCCAGTCACACTGTGGCAGAGACTCTGACAGGTCATGCAGTGTTAGGCTGATGGGACAACATGGCAAGAAGGAGATTAAATTAGTCAGGAGTCTAGCAAGTGATTGATATCATCTGTAACCCTCTAGGACGTCTCTGCCTTGCCACGCTGGCCAATTTAAAGCACAGCATTTCTTCTCTCGGTCAGATATTTGAATTCTAGGTTTACACTGAGCAACTTCCATCCACCTGACAAAATATGGAAAAGAAGGACAAAAACAGAATAAATCTCTAAGTGGTTAATTGTCATGGTAATAAAACAGAAATAGATTTGTCATGTGATCATAGTACAAGATTCCGAGTACTGTAACTGATATTCACAAATACATATTTAGGAATTTTCTGTTCTAATGCAATTCTATTGCAAATTAGCAAGTTGTAGTAAGAAAATATTTGCATTTCTCCTCTTTATCTTTACAACACATTCCTTCACTTGAAAAATTAGCTTTGGGCCGACGATAATGATGTTTTAGAAAAAGATGCAATAAATGCTAGCATTAAGCAAAAGGCTCAGTATTTTTCAGCCATAGACTCAATGACTGTCTGGAGAATAATGTGTGATGTTCATTGCACAAAAGAATTCTTAAGAAGGCTATTAGCACCATAAGCTTTCGTGGATTTTTTAATAACAATTTCCTACTAAAATACAAAAGAAATTAATAGAAGTTACTTAAACCATATTCAGAAATAAAGAAGAGATAAGAATTGGATAACTCTTCTTAATGCTCCTCATACCCCATAATAAGCTTAGACAAAAAGTAGGATTTTCCTCAACATTGAGTTAGGAAATGTGGAATGGATGGGCAGGGCCACCGTTACACATCCTAAGTACAGAGCCCTAGTATTTTATGCGATTAATCCTATTTCATTAAACATGTGTTTGCAGGCCACTGGGTGCAAGTGCGGACAGTGCTGCAGCTAAATTCTGTTCTGTTAAGTACAGGTATAGTTATAATTGAGCTAGAAATAAGTCCTGTAAAATAGAATAGAGGAAGACTTCTAGTTCAAGACAGCTGAGGTCATGCGCGGCCACCACTCTCTCCCAAAATTCCATTAAAATGCAGGGAGAGATTAAAAAATTAAATACACAGCAGCACTGGAAAGTACAGCACCAGCAGACCAGCACAGAGAAAAATTTCTCAACTATATAACAGAGAGAGGAAAAATACAACTGAAAAACCTACAGCCACTTCAGATAAAAGAGAGAACTTCCTGTGTCCAGGTGAGTTTCCCCACAGAAACTCTATAATACCTCCAGACCCAGAAGCAGCAGAGTCCAGGAGAAGGAAGATGAGAGAGACTGGCTAGTTAACAAATTAAGTGGCAATCAAAAAAATTAGGGCCCTTCCATAACGTGCTTCTGGATATGGCGTTTGGCCGTGGATTAAATTCTGGAGTGCTCTCTGCTTTCAGAATTCTGACAGGAGAGATGAAGCAATTGGTGTGGGGCAGTCGAAGCAAGCAGCGTTCTAACAAATGTATGGTCACTAGGAAACTGGTCTCCAGACCCAGAAGGAAAACCACGTGGAACGTGAAAGCAAGCCTGTCCTGCCCGCCACGTGTCCTCTTCCTCCATCCAGCCAGCAGAAGCAGAGCTTTCCAAATCAGAACATGAATTCTTGAGCAGATAGGAATTTACAATCGAGCTGAAGAAATAACTCTTCCTAACAATCTTGTTTGAATTAGATCCTCATCTATAATATGAACAGATCACAAAGAACTGCCAAACATCCACAAAAACTCCAGCATGAAAAAGACATAGTACTTAGCCAACAGAAGAACTCTATCCAGAGAACACGGAATTAATACTGAGAACAAAAGAAAATTTTAAATTAAGTACATTATTTTCCAAGAGATTTGTAAAGCTATCATGTTCATAAAGTTAAAAAGAAATAGCAAGCTACTATAAAAAAATGTTGAGAGCTTTTATTAATAAAGGCAGTTTGCTAAAAAAAAACAATAGATGATTTGAAGTGGAAAATGTACAGCACTGAACATCAAAACAGAATCCTAGAACAACGTTCAAGCAGTGTTAGTCACCTTCTCTTCTATTAGAAAAAAAATAGCATGGAAGAGCATGGAACATATTCAGGGCAAGGAGTCATTTAGTCTGGCTGCATGGCAGTTATGAGTAGCAAGTGTAGTGGGAGGTCCTACAGGAAGTGTGGAGTGGTGGATCGCCAGGAAGAAGCTAAGGTTGTCCCAGGGCTGGGGAAGGGTTGGTAATTGGGAAATGCAGCAACAGAGGGAGCAGGTCCAAGGCAGCTGACTGGTTAAGGCTCAGTTGCCTTTATCTTCCTCTCACTCTGATGAGAGCTAATCCTGGGAGAGCATACAAATACAACAGAGAACATCTGGCTGGATATTCCGAGGGTAGGAGCAAGAGCAAACTGTTTTCTAGCAGCTGCAGTTCTCTGCAGGTAAGGAGCTGAGGATCCAGGAAGGCTGCCTGACCCACATTGGAAGGAATGCCCCCATCTTCGGCTCAGAAACCCTTTAGGGTAAGAAGCTAACTTGCCATAGGCAAGGGCATTCGCCTGTCTTCCAAAGGAATCCCGCTCCACAGTGGTCCTGCTTCCAGAAACAAACACACTACCCAAGCCGGACTTTAAATAAAACTACTTTTGTTAAAGTTTAATTGGCACAGTGTTTCAGTGAGGGAAATGTATCCAAGGATGCCTTCTAGAGCTGTGTAGACAATCAAGGTGGCATTTACACTTGTGTCATTGGTGAACACAGTAACAGTACTGTGCTGATAAATGTTAAACAGCTAGCTCTGCTGGGAAAAAGTCTTGATTGTAGCATTTGCCAATTTTTGTATTGTAAATCCCTCACTATGGCCAATTTCAAGCTATCGGTATGATGCCACTGCATGTGATGTTGGGAGGAGATGCCCCCAACAAGGTGCAGTATACCACCACATGCAGATCACCCCCATGCTGACACTGGGCCTTCCAACACAAGCCCCACAACTTGCTCTGATTTTTATGACCCTATGTGAACCTTCAAAAAAATCACAGCACTTAAAAATTATTCATCTTTCATTCTTTTGAAAATCATACAGCTCCTTGTCAGCATACTTTGAAATTTACTTGCTTAATGCCCTTTACCACTGGAATGGAACTCAATCAGTTAAACAGGTATGTAGGCAAGAATATAGATGTCTGAGAGAGTGATCCATAGAAAACCAATTCAGAAACCTAATAAAATGACACAAAACAGGGAGGGAAAGTCTCCCTCTGCTTCTAAAAAGCCAGAGACAAATCTGGACTCTCTTCCACTATTTTCCCAGAGCTAGAAAGAAAGTAACTAGTTCATAAATTCCATCAGGAGCTTGGGGATTTTTGATGTAATGAGTTTTACAGTTTCAGAGGAGAATGCTTTGCTAATAATTATGTAACAGTAATTAAATCTGAAAAAGGCTGTACTCTAACTATGTTGATTTATTGCAGCTCCTACAAAGTACTCCTCGAGCGTGCATTGGAGTGTGCGCTGCCTCCCTCCAGTTTTCTTTAAATTCTCACAGAGCACTGGGTCACAGATGGTCTGAGCTGCTATATTTTCCCTATTAAATTCCTAATAATCTTTTTCTGAGGCTGAGTCATGGAAGCCTGGGGATTTCTCATTTTAATTAGAAGGTTTAAGGAGCTAACTCTGTTTGAAATTTTCTCCTAGGAGGGGTGGGTGCAGGTGATCCCATTCAGAAGAATGACACAGTACCGTGGCCAGGACACATTTCCATATTAGATTGCAGCTTGCTTGGCTCCGCTCCTACTGCTGAGGTCGATGATGCATTGTCTGAATCTGTAGAATAAACTTTGAAAAATAGGGTTATTGGGAGATTGTTTTTGGGGGGAATATATTTTGGCATTTGGTTCCCATCTCCATTTTGCATATAGAACAGTAGTAGATTCAGGGACACGAATTATTTGTAATTCTAAATGAAGGTTGTAGATCATATCAATCTGAGCCAAAGTCACCAAGGAACAGATTTGGGGACCATTTGTCCATCTTTATCCCTACAATTTTCTCCTTTTGGCCCCCTCAGACTTAATTTTTAAATCTTCCGAGTTCTGAGACAACCTCATATTAAATATGATCTTTTGTGTTCAGTTTGACTAGCAAAAGAGTAGGAAAAATGTGTATGAACAGACGGGACAAGCTATTTAGAATAATACCTAGAATTTGTCAAGTAACCAGAGAGTGGCAGTCAGGGTGAGCCATGTAGCTGCAATAAGCTTATCTTTTGGAGTTTCCCAGCGAGTTTGATTGCCTGTAGAAAAGCCTGTTATGTAAGACAGAGTGTGTGGAGTTAGGCACGGTTCCCTTGATAGTATAATGTACAAAAAGAGAAAATGCTTCTTACAAGACAGCTGTTCGAGTTTCGTCTGCCCCAATCGCAAGGCTGGTTTCTCTGCTTTGTCAAATAATGAGCACCTCATGCTTTGAATGTGGCAGGGTCCAGAGAAGCAGTCAAACTGAACTGCCGCTGCCTTTGTACCCCCTGCTGTCTTCACTCGCGAACGTGTTTCAGAGCTGGCTGCAACCGCGTTTTATAAAACTAAAAGGTATGAGCAGAACAAACGCAGCACTTAAAAAACAGATTTTGGAAATGTAGAATGCTGGCTTTTCATTCATTGAGACCACAAAAAAGATTGTTTCCCCCTTTTGCATCAAAATGGTGCTCTGCTTTCTGTCTGTATTCCTTAATTCTCTAGCCCCTTCAGGTGCAGCTAATTGAGTCATTTCAAAGCTTGAGAAGTATCCTCACTCAGTTATTACTAATCCTCAATGATTATTTTTGTGGCTTCATATTTTTCATAGCAATTAATTAGGTTTCTCAGAACAGGTCCTAGTCTTTGCAGTCATAATTTTAAATGTAAATATATTTATTTTTTATATTCTATACCTACGGAAAATAAAACATAAAAATATAAGTATAAAATATAATTATATATATATATTTCCCACTGTTAGGATATGTGCCATTTGCCATGTGTTATCATCAAAATTAAATTGGGAAAGGAAATAATTGCTTTCACACTAAATTCTGGGTTATATCAGAAGGTTATAAAAGTAAAGATGTGTGCAGTTTGAGAATGCTATACCAAAAAAAAAAAAAAAAAAAATTTGGAAGGCATTTAAGGATTTATAATCTGTAAGAATAAATTTTCTCTCCGACTGATGTTTCTAGACTGTGCTGGTTATAGCCATATGTTTAGTGATTCCATTCGTGAAATGTGTGGACAAGGTGGCTGAGGGCTGCCAGACAGCCACTGTGTGAGCAGGTTGGCCCGCGTGACGGGTGTGGATAATACTGTAATAATAAGGAAAGCAGCACCCAGCCCCATCTTGTGTGGAGAATCCACCACAGTCACTTCTAAAGGCCCCGTTTAAGAAAGGGAAGCAATCTTTTCATACCTCATTCACAAAATGGCCGGATAGGAAAGTAAACTCTGTATGAAACGGTCAGATAAAAATGCCCATGGAGATATGGAGCTGGGAAGAATCTCAAGTTGTATATGTTTCTTCAAGTTCTTAGATTAAAGACCAAAAGCTTTCTCTGAAAATGCCAGATCTCCTTGTACCAGACCTAATCAAGTGAAGGGAGCCCACCATCAGAGCTCTCGGTCAGGGGAAGAGTTAAGGGCATTCTGCCTGCAACCAGGTTCTTGAAAGAGTTAAATAAGAAAATGTTTCAGACTTCTGATTAATGGCTGGGGACATTCCAAGCTGCTTTGCCTACCTCAGCAGTACACGACTGGTATGGCAGGGTAATACCTAATAACTAATCTTTGACACAAGAATTAAGCCATTTTGCAAGAAAGCAGATCATTAGAAGCCAAATTGAATTATAAGTAATACTATCTCTGTAGAGGATTGTAAATTAATTGGTTTTTAACAATAACATTTCTGTATTTTATTAAAGCAGCGTAAGAATTCGGTGAAGAAACGAATGTAGCAGATAAACAGGCCAGGTGCTGGTGATGCAAATGAAATAGATGACAGATGGTGAGTAGCACGCTCATTCACTGTGTGTGTATAATGGATAGAGGTAATCCAATTCCTTTGTGAATTGGCGACTTCTTTACATCAAGAACTTTAACACGGGCTTGCTTACACATCTCTCTACCCCCTGCTCTCAGCACACGCATGTGCACATGCACACACAGGCACACACACACACACTCCCTATCATTACATACACATACGTCCTAATTATAGCCTACGTTACTATCAGAAAGGTGGGTTATAACTCTATTTACATAACACCGCACGCAAATATCATTCCACCAAATCAACCTGTATACACTAAACAACAGATTTCTCTGATGAGAACACCACACTAAGGAAACAAAGCAACCTGTTTCGATTAAAGAAGTTTCATTCAGTAAGAGAAGTGATACTTAGACCAAGAGGCTGGGCTTCACAGGGAAAGAATTGCTTCTGGCTCATTAGGTTGAGGTTTCCAGCAGTACCCTTAAAAAGCGATGAGCATTCTGGTGGGTTTCCTTTTCACCTTGATATTATGGTTAAGGACTCTCAACACTCGAAGTCAAGCTGATCCAAGCCAAGTAATGGATTTATAGACTGCATGCGAACTGGTTTGTCTCCTCCCCATTCTGGTATCAAGGAGATTGCTTTATTTCACTGCTTCTTCTGCTAAAGGGAAAACTGTACTCAGCTAACTCAAGGACATAAATTCACCTCGTATGTGGAATAGAGGAAATAATTCCTCTCAGCATCATCCTATATGAACATACAATTACCTTGCATATGCTTGAATCCATATTTCCAGTCCTATGTTGTTATCTTAGCTTTGCTTCCATCTTTCTCACTGCTCACTGGACATTTCTGTTGGGATGTTTAGATGTCACTTTATGCCCAATATTCCACGTATAGCCTTTTGTTCTAAAACCAGGTTCACATGGAAAGTCTCCTTTCTCTGACCTTCCTTTCACTCAGACTTGAAATTCTGGAGTTTTCCTCAACTCCTCTCTTCTTTATACTTCATGTACAGTCAAAATACAAAAATCTGTTGATCTTTCTTCTAAAATGTCCCAACATTTATCATTTTCCCTACTGTCCCATTTCTGGGTTCTAAGCTAGGCGTCATGGCTGGACCACTTCATTGGCCTCCAGTGTGGTTTCCTCAGACCCTGCCTCTTATATCTCCCACTTTCCCTGTTCCCCTCTCGACTAGCCTTCCCTTCACGTTGCTTTCAGGGCTCTCTCTTTCTTACTTCATCCAATCCTTTGCTGGCCCCCAAGCTTTTCCAGCCAGACCCGACTCCCATGGATCTCACACGGCACCATTTGCTCCACTGGGGCCAGTCTCCTGTGGTCTGCATAGCGCCATGTTTGTTCTGGATTAATCTCCCAGAATCCACGTAGCTGCCATGGTCCTTCAACCTCAGGGTTTTCACACGTGCCGTCCCTTTGCCTGGGATTCCCCCAATCCCTCCCCCTTCCTCTAACCTTATCAAGGCCTGCTCCAGCTCCCTTCTCCGTGACGATGTCCTGACTGAACCTCACGCTGTTGGGAGCCCACTATTTAGTCCATCATCCTTTGCTATTTTGAGTTGTTCTCTGGTTGCTTCACATGTGATCATCGAGTCTGCCCAGCTACATGGGGAGTCCTCTGACATGAAGGATTGCATGTTGCTCATGTCTGTGCCCATCCCCACTGGCACACATGGCATGGTGCCTTGAAGCCATTGTCCCTGCTTTCTTACTGGACAGCAGGGACCAGGCAAACAGGCCCCTAGCACTCTCTCTCTTCATGAGCACTGTATCACCCCAGTTCAGATCATTGCCTCTTCTTCTTGTGCCCTTGAGATTTGCTTCTCACTACCATCTTCTCTGACAAATCCTGCCCTCTTTGACCATGCTTCAGACTGGGTGCCCTACCCTAGGTCAGCCCCTTTCTGGGCCACCTTGGCCCTGGGACCCTTACTTTGGAACTCCCATTCTTTCCTCTTTGAGGAATCTGCTCAGGTAATCTGCTTTTATGAGTGCTGAGCAGTGGTAAGTGCCTGAACAGTGTGTGTTCATTGAAGCATTGTTTCTGGGAAAAATACATTTCTTTCTCTGTGCTTTTCAGGCTATGGCACAAATCTACGAGATTATACCAAAGTCACTTTATTTGTCCTTACTTTGTTTATATATATGTGCCTACCAGAACACCTCCATACACCAGGCCTTAAATTTGATTCCAAGAAGTTAAAATGACATTTGCATTGCAGGATTCTGTGCTTAAGGGAGCAGAAAGCGTTAGAGTTTGGCCTGGTGGTACTAATTTTGTGTTGACTCCTCCTAAGGGAATAGTATGCTTTTGGACTGTTTCTGATTTCCTATTAGATGGCATTAAAGGAAGTATATTATATCCTGAACCTAAAAGGATCAGCTCTTTAATAAACTAAATTGACCTTTCTGTTTTTTTCCCTAGGGGATTGGGGTCCTCCTCTATGCCCTGAAGCCCCCTTTCTTCCCCGGCAACAAATTGATTTTGTGACTGTTTTGTTTGGTCTTTTACATGACAACCACATATATGGTGAAGCGTAATGACCAAAAGTCATACTCCTGGGCAACTGGGTATAGCCAGATGAGATGATAAATATAATTTGTTGAATTACAGAGGTAGCTCCTGTTCTGCTGGGTGCATGTTCAGCTGCAACATCTTGGCAAAGAGATGATGTCACCAGAGTCATAAGGCAAGTGGCAGACCACCTGTTAAGCATTCAATCATAAGTCAAAACCAAGAGCCCTTAGTTTATAAATGTTCCCCTTTGAGTTTCGTCATTCCAATTCAAAGTTACTATTTTCAACAAAAATCTTTTTATTACCGAAGCTCTATGTTAAGAATAAATAAATATCAGAAGACATGATAGTTTAATACCTACGTATAGTCAACAAATTTATCATGGTGCATACTTCTGGAAATGGACAGCCTTGAAACCCACAGATGATTCAAACACTATTAATTCTTTGGTGTGAATGAACTATCTAAATATTCTAAATGAAAGATAGATTGGTACCCCTTGCCTTTGTGGGGCTGTATAACTGTAACTGATATATTGGGAAATAAAGGAGTGGCTTGACTATTCTGAAGCTACATCACCTTTCTTGTGACCAGTCAAAACCTAGATTCTGATTTATTGCAACCATGATGCTCAGTATTAGCACTCTGAGCTCTTGCTGAAAATAAAATTTACTTATATCCCTTAGATATCCTCCCTCTCCGACAATTTTGGCCTTTCTTTTGCACAGGAGAAATTCTGCAACTGAGTTCCGAAGCCTCTTCTTCCTAATGCATCTGTAAACAGCTGCAGCTCCCTGTTCAATATTGGCTGCAGCTGCCATAATGCCCCAGAAGGACAACCAAATGGAGAGAGCTCCCCTTAATTGCCTCGCCACCCCCGATTGAATTTATGTTTTGTTTTTAAGTAACATTTTGTTGCATTTGCGTTACTGAAATTACCAGGTTACAGTAAACTATATTCCCAAGTCAATGTCCCCCCAAAGAAAGCAGACATGAACTTTATCACCAACAGCAAATTCAATTTTCACATTACCTACTGACAAAGAAGCTTGTGCCAAAAACACTTGCGGATTCCTGAAAAGTCCGCCAAACAAGAGGAAATCCACAAATCTTAGGCTTTAATGCCTCCTAGTTTTGCTTTCTATTTAACTATTGCTTTTTACCTATTGGTGAAGACTAATCTTTATGTATTTCGTTTTCGTTTCAAAATCAGATAAGGTGACACATAAAGATTTTCCGAATTGGAACCCTTGTGCGTTGCTGGTGGGAATGTAAAATAGCACAGGTTTTGTGGAAAACAGTTTGGCAGTTCCTCAAAAAAGTTAAACATAAAATTACCATATGATCCACCAATTCCACTCGTAGGCATAGACCCAAAAGACTTGTAAATGGGCTCAAATAGATACTTGTACACCAATACTCATAGCAGCCTTATTCAAAATAGCTAAGAGGTAGAAACAACCCAAATGTCCCTCAACAGATGAATGAATAAATGCAATGTGGTATATACATACAATGGAATATTATTCAGCCATAAAAAGGAATGAAATTCTGATACACGCTACAACATGGGTGAACCTTGAAAACAAAATATGCTAAGTAAAATAAACTAGGCACAAAAGGACAAATGTCCTTTGATTCCACTTAGATGACGTATCTAGAGCAGGCAAATTCATAGAGACAGGAAGTAGAATAGAGGTTCCAGTGGCTGGAGAGAGGTGGAATGGGGAATTATTGCTTAACAGACACATAGTTCCTCTTTGGGATGATGAAAAATTTCTAGAAATAATAGTGGAAATACTTACAGTACTCAATGGCCTGGAATTATACACTTAAAAATGGTTAAAATGATAACTGTTATGTATTTTGTCACAATAAAAAAGTTATTCCCAAACCATCTAGAGTTTAAAGTTGTGTTATACATTTTAATTGAATTCTAATAAATTAAGAAATAAGGTAGGTCAAAGTGTAAGTCTCTAGGCAACAGGCATTTTTTTCTGTAAATTTCTAAAACCTTTGTCAGAGCTAAAATGAGAAATAAGAAAATTTTTTAATGCTTTTTGTTCCATTTTTCTCAATGGTTTATAGAAATACATACACATATAACATGACTTTGTTAATTAAATGTGTTACATATCTCTGAATTTGTGACCTATCTTTCATTTTTCTTATCATGTTTATGAATAATTTTAAATTTCAATATTGACCCTATTTTTGTGCTTCATCTACAAAAGTCAAAAAGACTTTCTCCCTATCCTGAAGTCAAAAAGGTCATACTGATGGGGCCAGCCCAGTGGCATAGTGATTAAGTTCGCGCATTCTGCTTCGGCAGCCCAGGGTTTGCAGGTTTGCATCCTGGGCACAGACCTACACACCACTCATCAAGCCATGCTGTGACAGCATCCCACACACAAAAAAGAGGAAGATTGGCAACAGATGTTAGTTCAGGGTGTCTTGCTCACACACACACAAAAAAGGTAATATTGGATATTTTCTTCTAAAACTTTTATTGTTGTGCCTTTCAGTATAAATTCAATAACTGGGTTTTGTATGTGGTGTGAGGTAGGATTCAGCTTCGTTTTTTTCCATGCAGAAAACCAGTTGTCCCCTTACTCATTTGTTAAATTCTCTGCCGTTTCCCTCAATAACCTAAAACACTCCTCTATTATCTATAAAATTCCATGTATGTAGGTCTATCTCTGGGCTCCCTCTTCTTTTCCACTGACCAATACTATATTGTTGTAATTACTTAGCTTTATAATAAGCCTTGATACCAAGTACAGCAAGTTCTTTTTTTTTTTTTTTTGAGGAAGATCAGCTCTGAGCTAACAGCTGCCAATCCTCCTCTTTTTGCTGAGGAAGACTGGCCCTGAGCTAACATCTGTGCCCATCTTCCTCTACTTTATATGTGAGACACCTCCCACAGCATGGCTTGACAAGTGGTGCCATGTCCACACCCAAGATCCAAACCGCCAGACCCCAGGCCGCCAAAGCAGAACGTGCGAACTTAACCACTGCACCACCGGGCCACCCCAGCAAGTTCTTATTCTCATTTCTTCTTCTGTGATACTTTGGCTTTTCTTATTGTCTTACATACAAATTTTAGAATCAACTTCTCAGGTTCCATGAAAAATACTCTTAAGAGTTTGATTGGAAATTCATTGAATTTATTTAGAAAAAATTAACATCTTTGCCATATTGAGTTATCTTATCTATGAACATGCCCTACCTTACCACTTATTAGCCTTCTTTAGTGCTTTTTAGCAAAGTGTTATAATTTTCTCCATGCAAGTCTGCACACATTTTGTTAGATTTATTCTTGTGTTTAGAGTTTGTTGTTGTCATTGTAAATAAAAGGTTTTTTTCTTTATTTGGATTTCTAACTGTGGTTGGCATTTATTGTTTTTGTATGTTGATCTTAAATACAACCACTTTGATAGATTTTCTTATTATTTCTAATAATTTGTAGATTATTTGGAATTTTCTAGGAATAATTCTATTATCTATAAGTGGTGATAGTTTTGTTTCTTCTTTTCTAATCTTTATGACTTTAAATTGTTGTCCTCATCTTATTCCACCAACTAGGATTTCCAAAACAAGGTAAAATAAAAAACATGATAATGGGCACCTTTGTCTTTTCCTGATATAGTGAGATCTCTTTTAAAGTTTTCCTGTAAAGAATGGCGTTTTATTGAGGTTTGAGGCATGTATTCTTCATAGGTTTCTGAAGATTTTCCTGGTTTGCTATGGTTTTTAATCAGAAAAAGGCATTGAATTTTATCAGTCATTGCTTTTTCTCCTTTTATTGATATGATCATATATTTTTTTCTACCTTAATATATGAATGTGAATTCTGATAATTTAAGAACATCTAATATTTTAAAAATTGATAAAATAATAGTTATGATAATAATAATTCATGTGACTAAAATGTAGGAAAAACTAAAACAACAACATGTAATTTGGGGAATAATTGTAATTAAAATGTTCTAAGTCCCTTTGTATCTTTTGGAAAAGGAGTTAAGATATTAGACCTATAAGTTCGATATTTATTAAACAAGGAAATTTTAGAGATTGGCTTCCCAGCATATCTGCTCCTTTAAAAAGCATTTCCTCCCACTTGCCTCAGTTAGAAGAAATTATTGCTCTGATTTTTGTTATGCAGGAGCATATCTTTTGACCTACTCCTCTGCCCCTCCCCCCTCCGGTGACGCCACATCTATCCCTGGAGAGCATTACTCCATGGCTCTCTCTTGTGTCACTCTCTTGAATGTCCACATCAGCTGTGGTCAAAGCTGTCCCCTGCTACTCTGAAAGCATTTAGGATCAGAAATATTTAAATCTCATAATCTATGAGTTGGAAGAGTTACAGCAAAGTCTATAAATGATATACTTAGTTATCACTGAATTATTCTCTATTTGAATTCTTTCAAACTGTTTCTTATTGAGGCGTAAACAAGTGACAATAATTTTGCATAGAAAAACAAGTTAATACAGAGCTACAGGCCAAGCATCTTCTCAATCAAAAGAGACTTGACAGTTGGGGCTGGCCCCGTGGCCGAGTGGTTAAGTTCGCGCGCTCCGCTGCAGGCGACCCAGTGTTTCGTTGGTTCGAATCCTGGGCGCAGACATGGCACTGCTCATCAAACCACGCTGAGGTGGCGTCCCACATGCCACAACTAGAAGGACCCACAACGAAGAATATACAATTATGTACCAGGGGGCTTTGGAGAGAAAAAGGGGAAAAAAAATAAAATCTTTAAAAAAAAAAGAAGGCGACTTGACAGTCACCAAAACCTGGTTTGGACAAATGAACTGTAAAAGACGTTTTGGGGACAATTTGGGAATTTTGAAAATGGGCTGAGTATAATATGGTATTAGGGAATTCCTGCTAATTTTGTCACGTGTTAATGGTTTTGTGATTATATAGGGACATGAACTCCTTTTTTGTAGATGTCTATTGAAGTTTTTATAGGTGAACATCATTTCCATAACTAACAAAAATACTTAAACAGAAATAAGAAAATGAATGAAGCAAATATGGCAAAATGTTAATAATTGTTAAATTAGGTGCTGGATATATGATTGTTCCTTATACTTTTCTATATGCTTGCAATTTCCAATAAGAAAATCAGACAAGATTTTAGGTATTAAGTAATAAGAGAAAGCACATTTGCGCTGGCAACCCTGAGAAAGCCCCAAAGACCCTTGCCTCCTAATACTCTGACCCTTATGTAATCCCTTCCCCTTGAGTGTGGGCTGGACTTACTTCTTGTGAGCAGAATGTGGCAAAGTGATGAATGTCACTTCTGAGATTAGATAACACAAAGACTCTGGCTTTTGTCTCTCCTTCTCTTGTTTCTCTTTCTTGCTCTCTCTCATTCTCTCTCTTCTTCTCTCTCTCTGCCCTCCCTCTGGGGAAAGCCAGCTGCCATATTGTGACCTGCTGTATGAAGAGGCCCAGTGGCGAGGATCTGATACCTTTAGCCAAGAGCCAGGGAGGAACAGAGGCCTGCCAATAGCCAATGAGTGAGCCTAGAAGAGGATCTTCTTTTCATCAAGTTCCAAGATGACCACAGTCTTGTGAGAGACTCTGAACCGGAGGACTAGGTGAGCCATTCCCGATTCCTGACCTAAGAAACTAGGCTATAGTAAAAATGTATTGTTATAAGCCACTGTGTTTTGGGGTAATTTGATATACAGCAAAGAGATAAACAATACAAATATTATGAGAAGAAAAGACGCTAAACACACAATATTGCTAGAGACATTTTGAAACGTCATGATTTCAGTTATTGTTTTCAACAAGGAGTTAATTAGTTTGGTAGGAAAAGGAGGTCTATTTGGCAACAGAAAATGATCGCTAAAAATTATGAAACACCAAGCTGCCACCCTGCAAGAAAACACGTCTGTTAACTTATAATTCAATCAATAAGTATTTATAAGACACCTACAATTTGTGCAGCAATGTTTTAGATAATAGAATGAAAACAACATAATTAAAAGATAGCCCCTGCCATTTATTGAACTAGAGTCTATCAATGCATAAACTACTCACTGAGATTACGCGAGGCAGGTTGTGAAGCCATTTCTGTTGTTCCGGGCCATCTGGATACCTCGCATGGAAATTCCAAATGGACAAACAGCTTCTAAGATTTGCTTAGATTATTTCTAGAAATTAGTTTATGTAATAAGAGGAGCTGCAATTGAACACCCGCATCTGGCCATGTCTGTGTAAGATGGTGGCAGAAGCACAGATGCAGGGGAATCCATTTTCAAACTTTAAAATAACCATGAAAACACACCAGTAAGAGAAGATCTGCAACAATCATTAATTAACAAGTATTTATTGAGCACCTACTGTGCGCTAGGGACTGTGTTATGTACAGCAGAACATTGGTGAATAAACTAGAGTGGACCCTGCTCTAAGTTGATCCTAGAGTGAAGATGTATGAATAAGTTATAACTACTTACTATGACGCATACTGTGGGGGAAAGGTACACTGTAGGGAGGACTGCTTCCCTGGGGAAGTTTATTTGAAGCTGTGACCTGAAGGACGAAGAGAAATGAGAATATTTCTAGTGGAGGCAGCAGCATTCCCAAAAGCCTCGGGATGAGAAAGAATTTGGTCCTATAGGAACAGAAAGCCCCGTGTAGCCTGTGTGTTGGGACTAGGAAGATAAAAGGTGGCTGGAGAGGAGGGTGGGCAGAGTTCTTTGTGTTTCATCTGACATGTAATAGAAATGCTCTGAAAGGGATTTAAGAGGCGGAGTGACCTGGTCTGCTTGACACTGTTAATAAATCACTCTAGCTACTGCATGGAAAAAGATTAGGAGAAACAGCAGTGGACACAGGGGCTGACCCCTGGATTGCAAACACAGCTGTCTCTTGGGTCTGTACTTTATTTATCTTATCTTTACTCCCATTATGTTCGCTCCTGGTTCTTTTCTTCCACATTCGGAAAGAATTTACTGAACTCATCTTCCGATGTGCCAATTCAATTTTCTGAAGTACCCAATTCTCTGTGTGTATTACAGTTTGAAATTTTGCAAATGTGCTCTTCATCTTAGCATAGAGTTTTCAAATGTCAAAATTGCACTGTCTTTAAGTCCATTTGATGTAGTTTCATGGATGTAAGATATCTTTTATCTTTCGAAAACAATTTTTATGTTTTTTTCCTTATTTACAAAAGTGTAAGACATCTTCACACTAGGAAAAACGAAAAAGCATAGATAAGCAAAATGAGGAAAATAAAAATATAGTTTTAATTGCATACTTTGACAATAATCAATGTGTGCATATGGGATTGCAAGTTAAATGCCTTTTTATTGTCTGTTTTCTTTCACTTAAAATATATCACAAAAATCTTTCCATGTGAATGATCTCCAACTTATTTTAAAGCTGAATAATATTTAATGGTGAGTATACACTGTCATCTCTAACAGTAACTTCTTTTCCTACCCACCCCTGAAACTCTGCAGATTCCACGGGTGTTTTCTCAGCCTCTCCTTCTTTTGACTGTATGTAGTATCTTTGAAGGAGTTTATTCATTCTCATGGCCTTAAGGATAACTTAAAATAAATGATGCCATCACAACTCTATAGCTCTAGCCCAAACCATTTTCTCCTAAACCTCAGACTCACACCTAGCTATATGCCTAATAGATCCATCCAGATATCCTACAGCGCTCTTTGTCAAATGTTGGCGTATATTAGAATCAGCTTGAAGCTTGTTCAAACACAGATTGCCAGGCCCTGCCCCCAGGATGTTGGACTCAGTGCATCTGAGATGGAGCCCAAAGACTTCTTTCCTAACAAATTCCCAAGTGATGCTGATGTTGCTCTGGGGCCCACACTTTGAGAACCGCCGTCCTATGGACACCTCAGATTCAGAATATTCTAAACAGTAACCATCTTCTTCACCTCCAAAGCCTCTCACTCTTGTTTTTAATATTTTTGTTGTAGTGTGAAATTCATATAGGAATGTCTCCATATCATATATGTAATACTCAATGTATCTGTCATAAAATGAACACTCACGTACAACCAGCCCCTAGACCAAGAGACAGAAATGGCCAGCACCCCCAGAAGCCACTTCATGGCCCATTACAGTTGCTACCCCTCATCTACCAAACTGATTTCAGACTCCATAGGTTGGTTTTGTCCAGTGTTGTGCTTATATAAACTGAATCATCGTCTATGTGTTTTATTGTGTCTGGCTTCCTTCTCTCAACGTTATTGTTACATGTGGTGTTGATTTCATCTTTGTTTGTGTCTGTCAGGCACACAACAAGAAAGGTTAGGCATATTCTGGTCCTTTCCCCCTCCCTATTCTCACATCCAATCTATAACCAGGTCTGTCAACTCTAACTCCTGGTTATATGTTCAACTCATCCCTATAATTAATGCCTCTAAAAGGGCCCTAACCATCTCTGCCCTAACCACCTCTCATGGGAACTATTTAGATATTCTCTCAACTGGTTTTCCTGTCTCCTTTCTCTTGGCTCCTCCACTATGGTGCCAATTTGGTCATTTAGAACGAATGACACTCTCCTTGTCACTCTTCTTGACTTATAAGTGAGATATCAGAAGCAGGTTTTCAAATAGCACCAACTCTTTTCCTTTCTTCCTGCAATTTCATTCTTTCTCAGTGCAAATGGGGATGCTCCACATGGCAGAAAGCATAGTCAGTTACAAGTCAAAAACTTTATAATTCTCTTCTTCTACTCAGGAAGCCTCATTTGTTTCCTTTAGTTCCAGTTAAGAAGAAAAGTCCTGAAGAAGGATGTTGATTGGTCCAGCCTGGGTCATGTAACCAACTCTGGAGAGCCAGGAGGGATCCAGGCCAGACAACACAGGCATGGCCATGGGGACTCACGTTGGAGGTGGCCTCCCCAACGCCTTCAACCACACACTGGGACCTATATGTATCATCCATGTAACTGGAGTTCCAGAAGGCTGAATTTGAGTGGACAGAGAAGAAACAAAGTCCAAAGATAAAAATAAAGATGTAAAAAGACTTGAGTCATCAGATCTAAAAGGTCCCGGGCAGGAATATCGAAACCACACTTTAGTCATATCATAATGACATTTCCAAATGCCAAGAATAAATAACAAGTGGACCAGAAGAGCATTGTCCTAAATACTAAAAGATGGAGGAATGTTCACAGAATTATAAGGAAACAGGAATTTTTCTCTTAGAATCCTGTACTCAGATAGATTGTTTTTCATACCAGAGGGGGAAAGTATGACATTTGTGGGCATTTAAAAACTGAAAATATACCACCTATGTAAATTTTCTGGAAAAAAATTTTAAGTACTGGGGGAAATCATCTAGTCAATCACTCAAACAACAACAAAAATAAAAAAGGCTGAATGCAGAGCTCAAGAGGGGGAAAGTAGAGATACAAGGATGAACCACGTAAGCACTAAAACATACAGCTAAGGCTAAAGAACTGTGGTTAACGGAGTTGTGGAGTTTAATGCTATTATTTAGAGAGAAACCTTAAAGGAAAAGATGCTAAGTCAAAAGTATAGTGAAACAAAAATTCTGGGTTATTAAAATAATTTGAAGGAGGGTAGGTAGAAGGTAAATAGAAGCATGCTAATATTCTTTTATTTTTGAAGAGATGGACAGTGTTATAAACCCTATTAAATTCTGGTTGTTCAAAGACAAAGTTAAATTCTAATATATTTGCTACTAAACTAAAAGCAAATTGGCAAACTATGGTCCAAGAGGTGTCTGGATGTTTTTGTAAATAAAGTTTTATTGAAACCAGGGCTGGGATTAGGGTGAGACGAGTGAGGCAGGATGTATAAGGTAGGGTTGGATTCCTGTGTTTATTTTAAATCGTGATACGTTGTTCATCAAGAATTTTTGCATTAATTTTGATTTTTTATATAGTGCATGAAAATATGCTTTATCTTGGTTACTGTGTTTTTGGTGCCCCCTTAAATTTTGTATTCAAGGCCCACTACTCGCCTCACTCTACTTCAAGCCCTTCATCAAAACTATTTGAGGAAATAAATGAAATAGAAAAAGTTGGTCAATCCTTTCAAAAACCACTAAAGAGAAAACAAGGATACAACTACAATAACACATAGACATACATATGTAAATTGATGGAGAATTGATAAGCAAAATATACCATACAAAAGCAGATGACAAGAAAGTAGAGGAAAGTAAGCTCAGAAAAAGAAAAAAAGATACCAACAGAAGGAATATTTTTCCATTGATAACATAGATATTAGTACTTTACTATTTGATAAGCAATATTTATTGATATTTCTATTACAACATGATTCTGTATCAAAGAGATGCAGAGATATTTACCAATCAATATTGCATTGAAATTTATACATCAACCTTAGTTGAAAGACAAGGAAATTTATATAAAATTTTCAAGGGTTTTCCCTTGCTCTTAAGATAGAATTACAGGTTCTCTCAGCCTCTCCTAGGCCCTGCAGGATCTCCTAGATAAACTCAATTTTTGAGCACCTCTTCCATGCCGGCCATAGGCATTCCCTAGGTTCAAATGTGCCAAACTGCTCCCACATGGGGTGGTCCCTCTGCTGGGCCACGTCCTCCTGCCACTCTCCTCCTTAATCTGGCTGACTTGGGTGATTCTTCAAGACTCAGCTGAAGTATCGCAGTGTCACAGGCTTCTCTTGGTTCCCTCACTAGAATCGATCACTGCTCTCTGTGCCATGGCACATTTTATTCCTCATCCATGACATTTTTCATCCTTTGTAAATATTCAGTCTATGATGAGGGCAATGGCCGTGTATTGTTCACAGCTTTTGAATCAGTGACTAGCACAGCATCTGGCACATAGTATATGCCCAATCTATTACTTGTTTTTGAATGATTGCAATTAGGTCTTTACTATTATGTTTTCACGATTTATTTACTATTCCTATTCTAGTACCATAGGATTGTTCTTGCAGTTTTTAGCATCTATGAATAGCTGATAGAATAAATGCCTCCCACTAGTTCTTTTTAAAATTCTCTTGACAATTGTTGTATATTTAGAAGCAGCTTGTCCAGGTCCAAAGACGAGCAAACAGAAACGACAGTTGGGATTCTGATTGTAATTGCATTATATGTTTATATTCACCTGGGAGAGATCAACATGTGCATTACCTTGTTTCCTGTCTTAGCCAACCAGGATGCCTTTTCCCCTGCTATGGTGGCCCCCAGGATAAATGCGTAACACTCAGTTGGTTGACAAATTTTAGGGGCTTTGGTTATCCTCATGGTAAGGATAGGCAGAGGCAGTCAGGTAGTACAAATGCAACACAAATATCCCACAATATGGAGCATTGTCTCAGGAGTGCTGTACCTCTCTTCCCACTTCATCATATGAGTTCTCCAATTTTATCCCGTCCTTGTGAGCTCTTACACCTACATGATCCTACATGATCTCACACCTACAACACTCAGACACCAAAGCATGCGAGCATTTGCAGCATCTTGGAACACATTTGAAATGTGCATCCTAGTTGGAGGAAATCCGGCATGCTCCACCTTTACCACCTGAAATTTACTACCTCTTAATTACAGAGGAACATAGTGGTTTGAAAGTCTGGAGACACCCACGTTTTCTTAATAATGGAGATTCTCTAACTCAATTAGCCAGGAAGAAAAGCAATAAAGGAAAGGCAGATGTCTGGTAGTGCTAAGCATTCTGCCTTAGAATGCCTCCAGGAATGAGTCAGGGGAGGGAGTAGAGTTTGACAGTTTTTTGCTTCTTTTGACTCTACTGCACATTTTATTTTGATATTAGACAACCAAATGTTTAATAATATTATCACCCCAGACTCCATTGATCCTGGTCTCCCTTTACGTCCTTCAGGACAGTTGTGTACCGCAGTGGAGACTTGTCTCATGCAAAGACTGGTTTCCAAAACCAGCATTCGAAGTGCCAATTGCTTACAGTTAAAATTATCCTTGAAAATCCCTTCAACTGCCCCTGAAGAACAGCATACAGATGTACTATCTTACAATAAATTCAACACCGTCAGCTTTTCTGCCACTATTGAAACGGATTGATGTTTCTTAAGCTGAACACCCAGTAAAGGAGCTGGCTCATATCTGGGGGCTCTATTGCATGAAATATACATATCTTAAAAAAAAAAAAAAGCAGCACATGCAGCATGGAGTAAGTTTGACTTAATTTGTATATGACAAACAGCATATGATATGACTCTGCTGTATTTCTCTTTATATAGATTTTGTTTTTCTTATTAAATGTATTCCTAAGTAGTTTATACTTCCTATAGCCATTATGAATGAGATCTTAGTTTTTGATTTCAATTTTTTACTGATTAAAGGTAGCACATGGGAAAGCTTTTGATTCTCTTGTGTTTTTTTGTACTCTACCAATCTTATAAATTATTTTAGCTTTATGAATAATTGTAAACTAATTTCTTTATTTACAGGAGCACAATCATGCGATCATATCAGCAGTTAACAATACTTCCTCTTCTGTTCCAATATTTACACTGCTCTTTTATTTTCTTGTATTGTGACATTTTCTTGAACCCTCAGAAGGTTTAAAAAATAATGATGACAGGGGCTGGCCCCTTGGGCGAATGGTTAAGTTCACACGCTCCACTTTGGTGGCCCAGGGTTTCGCTGGTTCGGATCCTGGGTGTGGACATGGCACCCCTCGTCAGGCCACCCTGAGGCGGCATCCCACTTGCCACAACTGGAAGGACCTACAACTAGAATATACAACTATATACTGGGGGGATTTGGGGAGAAAAAGCAGGGGAAAAAAAAGAAGATTGGCAACAGTCATTAGCTCAGTTGCCAATCTTTAAAAAAAAAAATAACAATGACAATGGGCATCTTATTGTTTCTTAATCTAATGGGGAATACCTTTATCATCTTCCCCCGATTATAATTATTGTTATTGGTTCCTGATAAATTATCTTCATGATTTTCAATGTTTCCTTATATATCTCATAATAAATGTAAATCCAATATCTATTTTAAATCATGAATGACTACTTCTTGTTTAAGAAGTCTGTACAAAGATTGATAGGTAAGGCTTACCGATAAACAAATAGATACATTGATCAAGTTAGGTTTGTTTGTCGTGCTCTCAGGTTTTGAGAAATATACTCAGCCTGTCTCTAATAATAGGGAATTATTTAAGGATGTCCAAGAATACGAAGTAACATGGGACAGGGCCTCCGCAATTATGTCTGTGTGCTTCTCTGGCTGGGATGGAAAGCACATTAGAAGGATCTAGAAACATATTTCAGAATTTCTCTGGGTACAGACAAGTTTTAATTTTTTTCAAGTTGCTGGTATTTATGCTTTTTAAGAGAAGATCTGATGGGATGCGTTTACACCATCCAGCACTTAGCAATTCAGAGTTGATTAACCTCTATTATCTGAAGTTATATGCTTATATAGGCTTCATTGTGGATAATACTTGGATCACTGACCCAATCTGTTGAAAGTATATCCAGCCTCTATTTTATTAGATATAGTCATGCATAAAAAGTAACAAGTTTGGGCCACTTTTTAAAAAGACATATGTGCTTGCTAGATTTGAGTCTTCATGAACATGGTAAGCATTCTGCCTACTGTATTAGGTTGAATCCCAAATGCTATGTAGATGTTTAAAATAAAATGGTAATTAACGAACTGGAGTTTTGAACGAAAATGTTCATTGTTTCATTTTAGCATTTTGTTGAAAGCATGCAGCCAGCAACAGTTCTCATAATGACTTAACCATATAATAAGTGAAGTCTTTTATCAAATCTTAATGCATTAAAATAATACAGGCATTTACCATGTGGATTTGATTGCTATATATTAAGAAATTATTTTCTTGATATTTGGTTTTAAAAATAGCACCATATAATTTAATTGAAATATATAATGATCTTTCTGTTGTCTATTACATTTAAACAGTTGTATACAGAACAGATACATTAACTGAGATATTTGACTTAAGCCTATGTGCCTCAGTTTTTGTGTCCTAATTTTTCTATCAGAATTATATATTTTTCTTTTTTGTACACATTCTTATAATGTGCTACTTAAAACAGCAGAAGTGTCTAGTGGTATCTAGTATGTTAATCAAATAGCAAAATATTGAGTCTCTATACTAAAATTAATCAATTGCTTTTCTTGTCACCATATAAATATTATTTGAGTGTTTATAATTGCATTCTATGTATAAAAGATTTCTTAGCTCCATTTTTGCTCTCTGACCCCCGACCCCGTGAGGAGGTTTGCCCCTCCTTGGTAGCAGTAGGAGGTGAAGCTGGCCATCAAGAAAGCAAGCTGCCACAATTTCTAAACCCCTAATCCAACCCTTAAACCTAATGCCCAGTCCTGGTATTCTCTTCTTTTTTTTTTTTTCTCTTTACTAATTTTTTTTTTTTATTGAGTTAATGATAGGTTACAATCTTGTGAAATTTCAGTTGTACATTAATGTTTGTCAGTCGTGTTGTAGGTGCACCACTTCACCCTTTGTGCCCACCCCCTACCCCACCTTTCCCCTGGTATCCACTAAACTGTTCTTAGTCCATAACTTTAAATTCCTCATATGAGTGGAGTCATACACAGATTATCCTTCTCTCGCTGGCTTATTTCACTTAACATAATTCCCTCAAGGTCCATCCATGTTATTGCAAATGGAATGATTTTTTCTGTTTTACAGCTGAGTAGCATTCCATTGTATATATGTACCACATCTTCTTTATCCATTCGTCTGTTGCTGGGCACTTAGGTTGCTTCCATGTCTTCGCTATTGTAAATAATGCTGCAATAAACATTGGGGTGCATAGGACTTTTGGGATTGCTGACTTCAAGCTCTTTGGATAAATACCCAGTAGTGGGATGGCTGGATCGTATGGTAGTTCTATTTTTAATTTTTTGAGGAATCTCCATACTGTTTTCCATAGTGGCTGCACCAGTTTGCATTCCCACCAGCAGTGTATGAGGGTTCCTTTTTCTCCACAACCTCTCCAACATTTGTTACTATTAGTTTTAGATATTTTTGTTATTCTAACGGGTGTAAGGTGATATCTTAGTGTAGTTTTGATTTGCATTTCCCTGATGATCAGCGATGATGAGCATCTTTTCATGTGCCTGTTGGCCATCAGTATATCTTCTTTGGAGAAATGTCTGTTCATGTCTCCAGCCCATTTTTTGATTGGGTTGTTTGATGTTTTGTTGTTGAGTTGCGAGAGTTCTTTATATATTATGGATATTAAGCCTTTGTCAGATATATGACTTGCAAATATTTTTTCCCAGTTAGTGGGTTGTTTTTTTGTTTCAATCCTGTTTTCATTTGCCTTGAAGAAGCTCTTTAATCTGATGAAGTCCCATTTGTTTATTCTTTCTATTGTTTCCCTTCTCTGAGAAGGCATGGTGTCCGAAAAGATCCTTTTAATACTGATGTCAAAGACTGTACTGCCTACGTTTTCTTCTAGAAGCCTTATGGTTTCAGGTCTCACCTTTAGGTCTTTGATCCATTTTGAGTTTATTTTGGTGAATGGTGAAAAAGAATGGTCTATTTTCATTCTTTTACATGTGGCTTTCCAGTTTTCCCAGCACCATTTGTTGAAAAGACTTTCTTTTCTCCATTGTATGCCCTCAGCTCCTTTGTCAAAGATAAGCTGTCCATAGATGTGTGGTTTTATTTCTGGGCTTTCAATTCTGCTCCATTGATCTGTGCAGCTGTTTTTGTACCAGTACCATGCTGTTTTGATTACTGTAGCTTTGTAGTATGTTTTGAAGTTGGGGATTGTGATGCCTCCCGTTTTGTTCTTTTTTCTCAGGATTGCTTTAGAAATTCGGGGTCTTTTGTTGCCCCATATGAATTTTAGGATTCTTTGTTCTAATTCTGTAAAGAATGTCATTGGGATTCTGATTGGGATGGCATTGAATCTGTAGATTGCTTTAGGTAGAACGGACATTTTGACTATGTTTATTCTTCCAATCCATGTACATGGAATGTCTTTCCATCTCTTTATGTCGTCATCCAATTCTCTCAGAAAGGCCTTGTAATTTTCATTATATAGGTCCTTCACTTCCTTAGTTAAATTTACCCCGAGGTATTTTATTCTTTTTGTTGCGATTGTGAATGGTATTGTGTTCTTGAGTTCTTTTTCTGTTGGTTCATTACTGGAGTACAGAAATGCTACTGATTTATGCAAATTGATTTTATACCCTGCAACTTTGCTGTAGTTGTTGATTACTTCTAACAGTTTTCCAGTGGATTCTTTGGGGTTTTCTATATATAAGATCATGTCGTCTGCAAACAGCGAGAGTTTCACTTCTTCCCTCCCTATTTGGATTCCTTTTATTCCTTTTGCTTGCCTGATTGCTCTGGCCAGGACCTCCAGTACTATGTTAAATAAGAGTGGTGATAGAGGGCATCCATGTCTCATTCCTGTTTTCAGGGGGATGGCGTTCAGTTTTTGCCCATTGAGTATGATGTTGGCTATGGGTTTGTCATATATGGCCTTTATTATGTTGAGGTAGTTTCCTTCTATGCCCATTTTGTTCGGAGTTTTTATCATAAATGGCTGTTGGATCTTGTCAAATGCCTTCTCTGCATCTATTGAGATGATCATGTGGTTTTTATTCCTCAGTTTGTTGATGTGGTGTATCACATTGATTGATTTGCAGATGTTGAACCATTTCTGTGTCCCTGGTATGAATCCCACCTGATCATGATGTATGATTCTTTTGATGAATTGCTGAATTCTGGTTGCCAAAATTTTGTTTAGAATTTTTGCATCTATGTTCATCAGTGATATTGGCCTGTAGTTCTCTTTTTTCGTGGTGTCCTTGTCAGGTTTTGGTATCAGCATGATCTTGGCCTCATAGAATGTGTTAGGAAGTGTTCCATCTTCCCTAATTTTTTCGAATAGCTTGAAAAGGATAGGTATGAAATCCTCTCTGAAAGTTTGGTAGAATTCCCCAGGAAAGCCATCTGGTCCTGGGGTTTTATTCTTTGGGATGTTTTTGATTGCTGTTTCAATCTCTTTCCTTGTGATTGGTCTGTTCAAATTGTCTGCCTCTTCTTGAGTGAGCTTTGGGAGATGGTAGGAGTCCAAGAATTTATCCATTTCCACTAGGTTATCCATTCTGTTGGCATATAGTTTTTTGTAGTATTCTCTTATAATCTGTTGTATTTCTGCAGACTCTGTTGTTATTTCTCCTCACTCATTTCTGATTTTGTTTATTTGAGCTTTTTCCCTTTTTTTCTTTGTACGTCTGGCTAGTGGTTTGTCAATTTTATTTATCTTCTCAAAAAACCAGCTCTTTGTCTCATTGATCCTTTCTACTGCCTTTTTTGTTTCAATAGTATTTATTTCTGCTCTGATTTTTATTATTTATCTCCTTCTGCTGACTTTGGGCTTCATTTGTTCTTTTTTCTCTAGTTCAGTTAGGTGTGCTTTAAGGTTGCTTATTTGGGATTTTTCTTGTTTGTTAAGATGTGCCTGTATTGCGATGAATTTTCCTCTTAATACAGCTTTTGCTGTATCCCATATGAGTTGGTATGGCATGCTATCATTTTCATTTGTTTCCAGGTATTTTTTTATTTCTTCTTTAATTTATTCAATGATCCATTGCTTGTTCAGTAGTGTGTTGTTTAGTCTCCACATCTTTGTGCCTTTCTCAGCTTTTTTCTTGTAATTAATTTCTAGCCTTATAGCACTATGATCGGAGAAGATGCTTGTTATTATTTCAATTTTTTTAAATTTGTAGAGGCTTGCCTTGTTTCCCAACATATGGTCTATCCTTGAGAATGTTCCATGCACACTTGAGAAGAATGTGTATTCTGCTGTTTTAGGATGAAGTGATCTATATATGTCTATTAAGTCCAATTGTTTCAGTTTTTCATTTAGCTCCACTATTTCCTTGTTGATTTTCTGTCTGGATGATCTGTCAATTGATGTGAGTGGGGTGTTGAGGTCCCCTACTATTATTGTGTTGTTTTTAACATCTTCCTTTAGGTCTGTTAATAGTTGCTTTATGAATCTTGGTGCTCCTGTGTTGGGTGCATAGATATTTATAAGCGTTATTTCTTCTTGATGAAGTGTCCCTTTGATCATTATATATTGTCCTTCTGTGTCTCTCTTTACCTGTCTTATTTTGAAATCCACTTGGTCTGATATAAGAATTGCAACACCTGCCTTTTTTTCCTTGCTATTTGCTTGAAGTATTGTCCTCCACCCCTTCACCCTGAGTCCGTGTTTGTCCTTGGGGCTGAGGTGTGTTTCCTGGAGGCAACAAATTGTTGGATCGTGTTCTTCATCCATTTTGCCACTCTGTGTCTTTTTATTGGAGAGTTCCATCCGTTCACATTGAGAGTGATTATTGATGCATGTGGACTTAATGCTGTTAATCTGTCACTCATTATCTTGTTTTCCTGCATTTCTTTTCCTGTTTGCTTTAAACTACCCATTTAATACTGCAATTTCTTATGCTGGGTTTCTTAGATTTTTCCTTATTTATGATTTGTGACTCTGTTCTGTACTTTATTTTAGTGTCTACCTTGAAGTTTGTATTTAGAATCTCGTGTATTATATAGTCTATTCTCTGGTGGTCTCTTACTTACTTGACCAATACTGATTTAGACCCTTTGCTCTTCCTCTCCTAAATAATTATTTTCATTTTTCATTCCAACTCATCTTATTAATTTGTAGTTAGAGTGATAAGATCGTCCTTGCTTTGGTAGTTTCCTTACCTTTTCCCTAATGCTATAATTGAATATTTGCTATCCTGTTCTGGTTCTATCCATTGGTCTCCCTAATCTGTGGCTTGTGTCCCCTTTCTCCCTTTTTTCTTTTTTCAGGTATGAGAGCCTTCTTGAGGATTGCTTGTAATGGAGGGCTTTTGGTTACAAATTCCCTTAACTTTTATTTGTCTGGAAAAGACTTAATTTCTCCCTCATATCTGAAGGAAATTCTTGCTGGATAGAGTATTCTTGGCTGAAGATTTTTATCCTTTAAAGCTTTGAATATGTCACTCCATTCTCTCCTAGCTTGTAGGGTCTCTGTAGAGAAATCCGCTGACAGTCTGATAGGGGCTCCTTTATAGGTTATTCTCTTTTTTTTTTCTTACTTCCCTGAGTATTCTTTCCTTATCTTTCCTTTTTGCCAGTTTTACTACTATGTGCCTTGGGGTAGCTCTTTTTACACCGACAAATCTAGGAGATCTAAAACCCTCCTCTACACACATTTCTCCGTCGATCCCTAGATTTGGGAAGTTCTCTTCAATAATTTTGTTAAGCACACCTTCTGCTCCATTTTCCTTTCCCATATTCTCGGGAATTCCTATGATCCTTATGTTCTTACTCCTCATTGAATCCATTATCTCTCGGAGATTTTCCTCATTTTTTTAAATTCTTAGTTCTCTTTCTTCCTCTGTCTGGAGCCATTCAGCCTGTCTATCTTCAATTATGTTAATTTGCTCTTCTATGGTGTCTACACGGGCATTCAGGGAATCTGTATTCTGTTTAATCTGGCCCATTGTGTTTTTCATCTCAAGTAATTCTGTTTGATTCTTCTTTATGATTTCAAACTCTTTTGTGAAGTAACTCCAGAACTCGGCTTGTTTCTCTATCTTTCTCTCTACCTCATTGAGTTTTTTGATTATAGCTGCTCTGAACTCATTATCACTTAGTTTACCTAATTCCAAGTCCTCAGGACTTAATTCTGTGTTTTTATTGTTTTCCTTCTGGTCTGGGGCTTTTATAAATTGCTGGATGGTAGAGGAGCGGTTTTTCCCATGGTGGTAGAATTCAGTTGCAGTTACAGCCTGTCGCCACTAGATGGGGGTCAAGAGCGGCGTGTTAGCTCTCCGCCTTGGGGCAAGATGGCTGCGCCCACTGGCTTTGCTGGGCGCGAGGGGCTGTTACTCACAGGCGCCGCTCTGGGTTCAGATCAGTTCTGTTCTCTGGTCTCCCAAGGCCCTTGGTTTATGGGGTCCCCGTGGACAGAAGCTTCCCCCCCCCCGTCAGCGGGTTTCCACTGAATCAGCGGCAGGAGTCCTGGATGATCCCCCGGTCGCACGGCCCCTCCCCCGCTCCCTCCCGACCAGCGTGGCAGTGATCGCAGACTCTAAGGGAGGGAGCGATGTTCTCTCCTACCATTCCAGCACCTCCAAGACATAAGTAGGGTTTATGATCTCCGCCTTCTTGGTATTGTAGGTCTCTAACAAGCTGGCATTATGTTTATTCTCTGAAATTCAGTTCTTCCAATCTTTTGTTGTATTTTGGAGGGGAGAGAATCCCGGGTCAGCTCTTCTGCCATTTTGCTCTGCCCCTTCTCTCCCTGGTATTCTCTTCTAATCAGCAATGGCCACCAAAAGAACTGAGGAGGGTCTGGAATCCATGAAAACACTGACTGCAATGCCATCATTGGGAAAAACAAAACACTGCAGAACCAAGGGGTTCATGTGCTGGCCTGTCCAGAAAATGTCTTAGTTGCCATCCAAGAACATCCCTCATGTTCTTGCCTTGGTCTTTTCCCCCTTACACAACACCATTCTGCCAACTGCTCCCCAGACTTTTTCTCAAGACAAAGCAGTAAGACTATGTGTTTCTCTATCATTAATTACTATTTAATTCACTTGTACATGGCTTCTGTCCATTTTAACATCATGGTCATGAGTCATGGTTCTAGAACTGGAGGCAATAGGAAGTAGTGTCTACAGAGTTTGGTATTAGCAGCATCTGCTCCCCTGGTCTGACTTCATCTCTGTTCTGAGCTCACATGAAGCTTACCATTTGAAGAATGTAAGCACTCAGCAGGCCTCTTAGCTAGCTCATTCTTCTCAATGTCTTCACAAAATTCATGACTCAGAATATCTTATTTCTGCCAACTAAACCTAATATACTTCCCTCTTCTAATAACATGGATATTTCACTGACTCAAAACTTCTCAGTAATATTCATTAAAATATTTAGATTTTCTAATATTGGCTTTTAGTTAAATTTTGTGTTCTCTGTGTGTGTGTGTGTGTGTGTGTGTGTAGGTGTGTAAACTTGGCAATATTGCCTTCATCTTATAAGTAGTAGTATTATCAGTATGTTTACAACGTTCCTCATCCACCATCCTTCCCAGTATTACTTATTGCATGCCTACTTGGTGTCAGGCACTGTGCTAGGCAAAAGACTGGTGAAATTTATCCTTTTTCCTCCCAAATGGATGATTCGAGCATATCTCTTAAGAGCATAAAATTAAAAGGACAAACTCAGAGTGAGACTATAGCACATCGCATAGCACACGGCCCTTCATTTCTAAATCTAGTTTGGATACTCAGAGTAAACTTGTTGACAGTCACTAGTAGGTCATAAATAGATTTCATTTCTTAACCACATAAACTGGAAAATGAATTTTGTAATTTCTTTTTTGTGCTCTTGATTTTATACTTAGATTTCCTGATGAAAATATTTGTCTCTAAAGATAATGTATAATTCCTAGGAATCAATTCTGATGGGACCTCCTTTTCCATCCAAGATGCAATAAAAGGAACCAAATTTACACCCCTCCCCCCACCACACACACACACACACACACACACACACACACACACACACAAATACCTGAAACAACTAAATATCTGGTCAAGATATATTAAGCAATGATTCTAGACATTGGACAATAGACAGTGCAGGACAGTGATTGCTGAGAGAGAGAAACAAATGATGTGAGCCTCATGATGGTGTCAGCTAACTGTCCAGAGAGAGTTTCCAGGCCATGGTGCAGGTAAGGGAAAGCTGGGTAGAGGCCAAAAGTTTCAATTTGTTGAGAAGCCATTGCCCATAGTCTGGGGGGAGCCAAGGTGGCTAGAGTGTTTAGGGCAGAGTGGTAGGGAAAGGAGAGGTGCATGGAGAGAGAGCTATGGAAACCTCAGAGGAATCCCTTCAAGTCTTCAGCTGCATGCTGATCAGCACATTTATGCAAAGAAATTGCTCAAGATTGGAGAAAGAACTATCTGAAAGGTTTAAGGTGAATACTCCTCAAGATGAACAAAGGGGTTTGTGTCCTACTACTGTTACTTCCTGGTCATATGATCTTTGGCAAGTTGCTAATGCTCACTGAACCTCAGTTTCTTCACCAACAAAATCACTACATGATACCACTGACACCAGAGAGTTTTTGTGAGAATCAGAAGTAATGTATATTAAACACCTGGCATGCGACCTGGCATATATTAGATGCTCAATAAAAAAAAAGAAGATGTTCCCACACAATCAACCAATCAATAAAACTCACACAGGGCTTAGAATAATTCATGTTCCTGCCAGCTAGAATAGAAAACCACGTAATTCATGGGGCATTACACAGAGTACTCAGAAGGATGTAGCCTCAGTAGTGGAGGAAAAAAATCGCCCTAGATTAAATGCTGCTCTGGTCCCATGTAACAAAGCTTAAAATCAAGCCTTGAAAGAATAAAATGGTTTCCAAGCCACTTAACTGAATCCCAGAGCAAAGCTCAAGAATATTTATGGAAATGCAAAAATATCTAACACCCACCAAAGTAAAATCCAGGATGTCTAGTATCCAATAAAAAATTACTAGGCAAAGAAGCAGGAAAATATAGCCCATAGTGAGGAGAAAATTAATCAGCAGAAACAGATTCGAAAATGACCCAGATGATAGAATCAGAAAATAACATTAAAATAATTATTATAACTATATTCCATACATAGAGGAAAAGATTGAATATGTTAAGTAGAACCATGTAAGATATAAAGACCCAAATAGAACTTCTAGAGATGAAAATTACAACATCTAAGATGAAAAAAATTGGATAAAATTAATAGCAGTTTAGATAATACAGAAGAAAAGGTTAGTAAGCATGGAGACATAATAATAGAAATTATCCAAAATGAAGCATAGAGAGAAAAAGCCTAAGACAAAGGAACAGAGAATCAGTGAATGCAGAACAACTTCAAACATCCTAATATACGTGTAATTGGTGTCTTGGGAGGCTAGGATGAGGAGTCAGAGAAAATATTTGAAGAAATAGGGCTGAACATTTTCTAAATTCGATGAAAACTGCAAACCTGAAGACCCAAGCTCAACAAACCTCAGGCAAAAGAAACCTGAAGAAAAGTATATCAAGTAACATCATATTCAAATTGCTTAAAACCAACGAAAAAGAGAAATCTAGAGAACAGTCAGTGAAAAATTCACAGAATATCGAGTAAAAACGATAAGAATGACAACAAATTTCTTGTCAGAAACAATGCAAGCCAGAAGTCAACAGAACACTTTTAACATACTGTAAGACAAAACTGTCAATCTGAAATTCTATATCAAGCAGAGAAATCTGTCAATAATGAAGGAAAAATAAAGATTTGCAGTCATGCAAAAGCTGAAAGAAATCATCACTGGGAGATCTCCCCTACAAGAAATGTGAAAGGCAGTCCTTCAGGCAGAAGGAAAATGATCAGCGATGCCAGATGGAAACCTGGAGCTACACAGAAGAAGGGAGAGCATCACAAATGGTAAATATGTGACTAAGAATCAAATAATTTTTATTACTTATAAAATATCTTTAGAAGAGACTTGACTGTTTAAAAGAAAAAGTAAAAACAATGTGTCATGGTATTTATAACATACATACAAGAAAAGTATATGACAAAAATGGCACACAGGCCAGGAGGGAGGATGAATGAATACAATTGTAAAATTCTTAGTCTCTACATAAAGTAGTAGTATATTACTTGAAGGTAGTCTGAGATAAGTTAAAGATTCATAAGATAAATACTAAAGTAACCACTAAAACAAACAAACAAATAGAGTTATAGTAAATGAACCGATAAAGGAGATAAAATGGAATCATAAAAAAATCATTAATCAAAAGAAGGCAGAAAAGGTGGAAACATGGAACAAAGAACAGATGGGAGAAATATATTCTATTCTGAGGGAATAATCTGAAATACAAAAGTTAGAAACAAAGGTGTTTATCACGGCACTATCTACAATATAAAACATTGAAAACAACCTATCCAGTGATGGGGAAATGGTTAGTGAACGACATGATGGAATACTACGCAGACACTAAAACTGATGTTTATGAAGAGCTTGTAGTAACGTGAGAAAATGCTGGTGCAGAATATAAAATTTTATAGTGAGCATTACCTCAACTACAAAAACTATGCTAGGAAAATGGCCAGAAAAAACTAGATGGTATGACAATGGTAATTTTTTTCCACTTTTTTTTTTCGATTTTCAATAATAAGCTTATAGTCCTTTCATAATCTGGAAAAAAACCCAGTAATTAAACTTAAATTTTGTCAAGTCCTGTGCTACACTTAATCACATATTATCTCATGACTCCCCACAACAACCTTGCAAAAAAGGAATATTTTCTTATGTTTTCAGATAAGGGAATTGAAGCTCAGAGAGTAGATGTCTTGATTCACTCAGGGAATAAGTGTCAGACTCTTGGCAGTGACTGGTGGCTTCTGCATAGGTTTAACTCTTTCTACGTATTAGAAACCAGGTGTGTCTAATTCCAGACACCGTAGTCTGTGTTTGTCACAGAACTAGTAATAAGAAATGGCGTGTAATTCTCTTTATCTCTGTACATTTGCCTTTCAATTTGGGGATAAAAGATCTGTAGGATTAGCTGATGTAATTCAATCAGATTTTCAAAAAAAATTTTTAAATCTTTCTGCCAAATGGAAGCTGCACTTGTTAAAATAGAAAAAGAACACATCTTCTGAGAAATACAAAAAGCAAAATGGCAACTATAAAAAGTCTTCAAGTTCTTACAGGCATGGTCTTCTCTAAAAAGGACAGATCTTTATTGATTAGGACCACAAATCTTTTGCATGATGGAATTTAAGGCCTATTAGAAGGTTGATACATTTATTCATAGAACAATGAAAATAAATATCAACTTGCTGTTTGGCAAATCCCTATGCTAGGTAGTTTTATAAAATACCATGTATTAGCATATTGTTACTATTTATACATACTGGCACTCATGTTTACTAACTACATGTATTGTCAATTGTTATCCTCAATCACAGGATAATTTGTTATTTACACCAATATAATTGAAACTGATGCTAAGCACTTCTACTATTTATAAAGGCAGAGAAATCTAGTTTTAATATATCTCAGGTATCAAATTTGAAAGAGTGATCTCTTCCAAGATCAAATAACCTAAAGAAATCTGCACACTATTGAGATATTTATGGCCGACAAGCACAAGGTGTTTATACCATTTACTCTTGAATGTTCTTAATATGTTGAATCCTCTAGCTAAAAAGTCTGATCTGATGCAAAGAGAAAGCAAAATATTGTGTTTTTGTTTTTGTTTTTGAATGCTGGTTGCTTGGAGAGCAAACACAATGCTTCCACTCCTCTGAAAAATCTGAAGCTACAAAGATGATTTTCAAAATTAAGGGCAACTCACAGCTGAAAATTATACCTTTGGGCAAAGGGCCAATTCGGGATGCATTTCACTCTGATTTGGAGCAATGCCAAAGTCCCTCAGTCCCATTTGTTCGGTTTTATAGCTAACAAACAAAAAGGAAATACTGAGAATGTAGCTGAAATGTGGCTATTTGGAAGTCAGTATTTAAGGTCTTGCTAAGACGCATGTTAACACATAGAGTTGCATGGTGAGAACAAGAATCTCAAACAACTGAGCAGAACATGACTATGCTTACCAGGGAAGCATTGTAGCATCCTTTCCTGTACCAGTCAGCGGGCATTGCAAAAGGAGACATGGGAGGGGCTCGGAAACCCGTGGACAACAGGACCACATTCTGACAGTAGCAGGAAAACCAGGATTTGTTCTAACAACCTTGGAAGTTGACAAGACCCATTTCTAAAATAAATGCTTGCTATAATTTCACTTGATTACCATACTAAAACCATTGTTTCTTTTCACCTTACACTTACATAACAGCTAAAGATCAAGCTAATTGGACTTGACAGTTTCCACGAATAAAATCCCCAAAATAACCTTATTAATGCCACTACTATTTTTCAGGCTGTAGATAAAGAATACTGGCTTAATTTTTCCTTATGAACCTAAATTAGGGAACAAATTTAGCTTCCTGTATTTTTCAGCTTAAAAAGAGATGCGGGTTTTTTTTTTTTTGAAATGTTACAACTTTTAAAAGAACTGACTATAGAAAACATAGACAAAAAGAATAAAAGTTATTCTGAGCTAACCACAGTTAACATTTTAGGGTATTAATATCCTGCCATATATATAAAAGGATATTATACATACATATATAAATATCCTACCATATATATGCTATTAACATCCTGCCATATATATATATATATATGCATAAGAGGATATTTTTGTGCAAAAGTCGATCATTCTCCATATTTTTGTGCAAAAGTGGATCATGCTGCTCTCCAGTATGTTTTTTTTTTCTCCTAACCATATATCATGAACAGCTTTCCATAAGACTACTATTTTAAGTGGAGGTAAAGAAAGACTTTGAGTATCCCTTTTTGAACAGGCTTTAAATGGAATGAGAGTAACACCATTTAGTGGAAACAACTTGCTCCTCAGATAGGCTCTAGACATGATTTGTAATACAAGAAATTTAAACGGCTGTTGCTCTTGCAACATATAACATGGTTATTAAAAATCACAGTTTCTGAAATCAGACCTTCAGGCCTGTGGTGGAGACCAGTTCCGCCCAGCTGTGTGACCCTCGGAAAATAACTTAACCTTTCTAAGTTTAGACGTAAGATTTCAGGAGGATTAAGTGAGATAATGCATATTAAGTGCTTAACTCAGAAATGCTATTGACAGCTAACACTTATTTATTCCTCTGTGCTATTTTAAAAATCATCTTATTGGTCCTACCCGCCTCTCACTCCCCAAAATCTCATAGCGATCGTCATTTGGAGTTGCAGTAAATTTGTCCCTTAATTTAAGAGATTTTCCATCTTATAATATTCAGGCTTCCCTAATTGCTTCAAGAAGTCTTTCGTGAACCTCAGAGAAGCAGATTCCATTCAGGTGGTTTTCTCCGCACGTAAGTACTAAACATTTCTTATTAGTGTTTTCCTTGGGTGATCTTTATTTCCACTATTTAAATATGACTGTTTTTCCAATATATTTTCTACTGGCAATTGATGGCATAAAAACATTATTATATTTATTTGTTTTCACTTGTCACATTATTTAAATCGTGTCCAGTAGTTTCCCCTCAAGCTTTTTTACCACAGACAGTTTTGCTACAAGCATTTTCAGCTGCATGACTAGTTGGCCGTAAAGCAATTTTTCCGTAAAAGATCAAAATCACGAAAAATACAAGAGAGACATTAATTAAAAAGGACATAACGAAACACTAAAAAATGAATAACGAACTTAAAAAGACTTTACAGCAAAACAAAAAATATTTGAATACACTTAAAATGTGTGTGTGGATTCATGACAATGCCGCACAAATAAGAGATTTTATTTTTTTGTGTGGGTCTTGTCTTCATTCTATGGGAAATGTCGGTTCAACTCTGTGCCCTCCAAAAAGAGGCCCTCAGCCTTTCTCCCTCCTCCCATGTAGTGTGTTTCAAAGCAAGAAACCAGCTCTTGGGGCAAACCGTCGTTGTCTGTCAGCTGCATGAAGCCATCAATAAGAACAGCTAAGTGGAAGAAATGCTGGCTGTTTTAAGATCCCCACCAAGCCTACTGTTGCTGCGCAGACCATTATGAGGGCTGGCTAAGATTTATGTCATATAAAAATGGGAGTAACTTCGAGAACTTCGTCAATGGAGAGATGAAACCAAACTAGAAAAAAAAAAAAAAAAAAAAACCACCAAGCAGTTTTTTTTTATCTTTTAGGGCAAAATAGCCTTAAGGCCAACTACTTATGATGCCAAAATGCTTGCGGCAAAGATGTTTACTGTGAAACTACCTAGAACCTATGTAAATATATTAGTTCAGAATGATCTCATTAATTCTCTTGGTAGAAGCTCACATCATCTATAAATAATGATTATTCTGTATCCTCCCTATAATAATTTTATTTATTTCTGTTCATATCTATTGCATTGGCTAAACTTCACCAAACAAGCTTGATAATACTAGAGATAGGAATTTTTGTCTTATTCTTGATTTTAAACATTCTTTTAAGGAGTAAAAGAAGTTTGCCACTATTTCTGGCTTTCTAGGAATTTCGTTTCAGTGATAGATGTTAAATATTTTTAAATGCTTATATAAAGCATCTATTGTGATGATTTTACGTTGATTCCTTTCTGATCTGCAGATTTGATGAATTAATAGTGTAACACTAAGCTATTCCTTCTGGAATAAGGCCTATCTAACTATGGTGTATCATTATTTTAACAGACTGCTCTGCTCAGTTTGGAAACATTTTTACAATTGCCTGCATTGATGTTAACAAGTGTAATCATTCTATAGTTTTCATTTTCCGTCTATCTATATCAGGTTTTGATATTAATGTTATGTTAGTTTCTGAAAATGATTTAGGAAATTTTCCATCCTTTCATTTGGCCTGGAATAGATGAATGATTTGGGAACAGCGTATTCTTCAAAGGCTAGATACGCTATGTGGATTGTGACGTTTCTAACGTAGATGTTCACCTCGTTGGCTTTCTAATCATTTTGTGATTATTCGTTCAATTTTCCTCCTCCTTCTACTTCTCCTTTTCCTCTTCATCAGGTTTAAACTTTGTCATATATTTATTTTACTTTTATTTGTAGCTTTAAAACATTTTTATTTATTTTCTCAACTATTCCTTGTTTTCTGTTTTATAATATTCTGCTTTAATCTTTATTAATTCCTTCCTTCCAGCTTTTCTTGTCTTTTAAAAACTGCTTAAGTTCTATACTTAGTGCATTATTTTCAGTCTTTTCTTTCCTTCAAATCGTTGCTTATTGCATCCGAACACCTTCCTTCTGGGTTCATTTTCCTTCTGCTGAAATGCAATCCAGTAGCCATCCTTTAAATGAGGGTCCGTGGATAGAGCACGCCCTTGGGCTCTCAGTGGCCGAAAATGTCTTTATTCTCCCTCACTTTGTATGATCGCAGTTTAGATAAGTGGAAAATTCTAGGTCAATAGTTATTTTCCCACAGCACTATGAAGGGGTTGTTCATTGTCCTATGACATCCATTGTTGCTGACGAGAAGACTGCAATAAATCTGTTGGTCATTTCTTTACAGACTGTCTTTTATCACTGGTAGCTTTTAAAATTTTCTCATTTCCCTAGATTTGTACAGCTTTACTGTGATGAGGATAAGAGAGAATTTGTTTTTATTTATCCTATTCCAGATCCTGTATGTTTCTTCACTCTGAGAGCTCATGCCTTTCAATTATGGAAAATTATTAGACATAATTTATTTCAACATTATTCTATCCTATATTCTAGAATCTCGCTGTGTGGGACTACTATTATAAAACTTGAACGCCTTCATTTCTCCATATCTCTTACCTTCTCCTTTATCTTTTGGTCTTTTGTTTCCTTTCTGGGATCTATTCTGATTTGTTTCCTCAGATACATATTTAATTTTACTAACTCCACTTTCAACTGTATGTAAGCTCCTTTTGAATCTAGCTATTGAATATTTTAAAATTCTTTTTCAATGATGATATTTTTTGTCTCTAGAATTTCCATCTGTTTCTTATTCAAACTTATCTGTTCTGTTTTTCATAGAATCTAAATCTTGCCTGCAGATTCCATTAGCCTTTGAGCATGTTTTTTTTTCCTGAGGAAGATTTGCCCTGAGCTAACATCCATTGCCAATCTTTCTCCTTTTGTTTGAGGAAGAGTTGCCCTGAGCTAACATCTGTGCCAATCTTCCTCTATTTTGTATGTGGCTCATGGCCACAGCATGGCCACCTACGAGTTGTATAGGTCCATGCCCAGGAACTGAACCTGAGCCACTGAAATGGAGGATGCCAAACTTAACCACTAGGCCATAGGGCCAGCCCCACTCTTTGAATATTTTTAAAATATTTATTTTAAAACCTCTTTCTAGTTGATATATTATCTTCAGTTTCTAAAGTGTAATTTCTTCTCTTTAATATCACTGCTGTCTAGCATGGATTGTGTATGGCATTGGAAACTAAGAAATTCCTTTGAGCACTCTTAGAAAAGAGAAGTATTGAATTCGGTGTAGGTATCCTTAGGTTTTTCCATATCAGGCCTGTTAAAGAACAGCATAAACTCCTAGAACTGTGGCTCTCAGCCCACAGACCCTATAATTCATAAGGAGTCTATGAATCTATAATCATTGAGCATTGTTGTCCACTGAATAAACAATGTAAGTTTATTTCCATATGTATTTGTTTAATTTCTGCCTCTCCGGGTGACAAGAAGCTCTATGGGTGACAAGAACATTGTTTATGAAGTTATTCATGATATTGTTTACACTTAATCAATGTCACTAATTGAATAACCAGTGGACGAATTGATTAAGTGCATTTAAAAATAACGTTATTTAATAATAATACTATTAATTTAAAAATATCAGCTGAGAAACTCCAAGAGGTACATAAAATTAGTTTATGGCCAGGCTACCTAAAGCCCTCTCTAAGACCTATAAATTTCTGAGCAGCCCACGTTTTTTAGTCCTCTTCTGCATCCTTACTGTCTGAGATGTTTACCACTTTGACCCAACATGAAATTTATCTCCTTCTGTAGTGTTCACAACAAAAATTCACTCACATCATGCATTTATGAGTTTACTAAACTTTATTGAAATTTGTGGATGGGTGGAGAAGGTCAAAGGGAGGGGGTCATTCCAGGGACCAAATCCTTCTTCCCATTTGCTAGCCCTCTCCTCTCGTCCTCTTCTCGCTCTCCTGTCCCACATTCCTCTTCCTTTTTATCCTCTTGTACTGCCTTCCAGAACTCCAAACTTCCTTCTCTGTGTTATGGAGAGCAGTGTCCCCCTCACCAGCCAGCACTCCTGTCCTCCGCACTCCCACCATTGACCCCTCATAATCATCAGGCTATTTTCCCAAAGAGAATTCCTTCCCTAGAAATAATCCTCGTGCTAATGCTAATTTTTCCTAGCCTAACTCTAAAATGTCTCTAAAATGTAAGATAAAATGTCTCGGTCTTGTTATATTTATTCAGCTATTAATATGACTAAAGAAAAGAAATTAATTTTAAACTGTTAACTCAAACTCATAGCAAATTTTTATCATTATGTATTTTCTCAAGCAACAAATATTAAAAATTGACAACCAATATTGTGCAAGCACATCTTTAGTAGTTGTTAGTGCCATTTACCCAATATTTCCAGTTCTCTCCTCCTTCTGAGCCCAGGCAAGTGTTGTGCATCTTGGCCTCCTTGTAGTTGGGTGGCATCCTATGACTAGTTCTGGTGAATGAGCTCTGCTCTTTCCTCTGACTCCGTGATCAGAGATGGTTGTCCATCAGCCGCTCCATCAGCCTGGCCACCAGACAGCCCACAATGATCAGAGGCCCCCATTGACTGAGGACAAATAGTCATGTGATCCAATAGAAAGTTGGTAGTTTTAAGTTGCTGACATTTTGGAGTTATTTGCTGTTACCACACAGCATAGCTATCTTGACTGGGAACTTCTCATATTTGAAAAGGTTGTGAGTCATTTTCTGAGCAGCTCACAGCCATCATGCTCCCTGGAATCCTAAGACAGCGAATGATCCAGAGCATATCCAGCCTTCTTGAGTCCACGCTAGTCCCATTCAACAAACATTACTATAAACTCCAAGAGAATGGAAGGTCTTACATTTTGCTTGGATCCTCCACACCTCCCTTAGTGAATATTACAGTGGCCAGTGTATAAACAGATCCTAAAATTTTAATTGGCTTATTTATAACTTTTATTTCCATAAAAGCTTTGAAGTATTATATAACCAAAATCATTGATAAAAAAGTAAATAAAATAGAAATATAAAATTAGGATTATAGAAAGAAAGGAGACTGCAAATATATTGATAAACATAAATTCACAAACCCTAAATTCAACTCAGTAATTCTAATTTAGCAGCCATGACAAAAAGAGAAATGGAACATTCCATATAACTCTTCTTATTGAAAAGTAGGCAGCATTCCAGGATTTTAGAGGGAGGTGCAGGGAACTGTGGAGGGTAGAAAAGCATCTCATAAATTAGAAAGGGAAAGAAGTTTAAAGCAAAGGGAGCTCCACTTCTAATTTTTGACCTGCAGAGTGAAACACACGCACGATGGATAGATTCTACCTGGTTGCCAAGTTCAAATGCTAGGATCCTTTGAGAAAGCCACTACTAGCCACTGACCATATAAAAAAATTTTAATTTGATTTAAATGTCTAATTTTTATATAAGTCAAAATTGGATCCCATTCTTCTTTTTCCTTATCTAATACTAAACTGACAAAGCAAATCATGAAACCTTTATGCTAATGACAGCTGAGCATTAAAAAAAAAATAAAGCTCTGATCAGAGGGGATTGTTATTTCCCTGGCACGAACTACAAGGAGAATTGCTATAAAACTGCAGTGCATAGCTTGTTGTCAGTATGTGTGTATGTAGGTGTGTGTGTGTGCTGTGTTTTAATGAAGCTGGTTCAGCTACAAACAATACCAGAAGACAATTTAAACACATTTTTAAGTAACACCTCTATTGTTTTGAACAACATAGAAGCTAGAAACACTATAAGCAATGAGTATGAAAAGAGAAAAAAAATTAAAATCTTGTAAAGCAATCAGCAAAATAGATGGAATAGTATAACCTATTGACTATAGAGAAGTATTAAATTAAAAGCACAGAGGTGCAGCTCTTCACCACTCATTTATTCAACAAATATTTACCAAGGGCTTGCTCCATACCAAGCACACTTTTAGACTCTGATGATATGACAGTGGACAACAGGGATGAAAATCCCTGCCCTTGTAGAATTTACATTCTAGGAGGTGGGGAGTGACACAGAAAATAAATAAATCATAAGATGTATCAGAAAGTGAGAAGTGCCATGGAGGAAACAAAAGCAGAGAAGGGGGATAGGGAGTAAGGGGGGTGCAATTTGTCCCCAGCATCCTGAGCAGTCCCCATCACACAGAGGGGTGCAATATGTGTTTGGAAGGCAGTATTTAAGAGCTCAGTGCCTTACTCACAAGCATGGGTTTAGCGTTTGACACTTTAGAGGCTTACCATGTCCTGATCATTTGTGTTAACACCTTTGGGGTGCTAACAAGGCATAAAGAAGACAAGAATCCTAACTTGGAATAAAGTTTTGATATATTTGTATCAGTTTCCCAGAAGAGAGGACTTACAGAAGTTAAGAGGTGATTGAGTAGCAAAGAATTTGGTTTTGTTTGTTTTTCTCTTCTTTTTTCAGCTGTGGGGGAGGCGGAAATTTTCCTCTACCCCTTCTAGGTTCTACTGTCTGGCCTAAGAATTAAACGGACACAAGGCAGAGTAACAGGAGAAAGTCAAATTTAATTTCATATGTATGGGAACCCGACATACATGAGAGAGTCGGAGACCCCACATATATGAGAAGTTCAGAGACAAAAAGGTAAAATGAGGCATATATGCCACCTTGAGGTAAGAAATGGGATAGGGGCCTGAGGCTTCAGAGGGGAGGAGAGTAAGTCACAGGATGATAAGAAGAGCAGACGTTCAGTAATTAGAGGTTTGCCCTGCCATTCAGATAGGTCATAAAAATTTATTTCTGGTAGTAGCTCTTATTATGGGCAAGGCCCCAAATTTAAATTCTTTAAGGGAGAGGTAAAAGTTTCTCTTGAGCCCATAGGGTCTTGATTGCCTTTAGCTCAAAATAGTCCACATGCCAAAGTAGCACCCCTTGGGGAGGCCTGTTCTGAGCTGCTCCCCAGTCACAGGAATACAGTGCACTCTGTTGCTTTTGCCTTCCTGGGATCCTTTTACCCAACTTCTAGTATCAGCACCTTGATTTTTCTTTGAAGAACTCCCCTTCCCTGTTCCTGGTCCATGTGGCCTGAGTAGGCATATCCCACCCCAAACTCCAAGAGGAGACAAGTGACTGAGGCCTGGCCAATTACCATATTCCAACTCCTCAGCTGGAGTATTTGGTTCAGAGGTGATGCTCAGTAGAACCCAGGAGAGCCCTGAAATTCTTCCAGTGCTACTGGGAAAGAGGCGAGTCATCATCCCTGGATGTTTTAACCTGGCAATCTGTAAGCCTTGGGTTGCCAGGGGCCATGATGAGGGAGGAGTCTGCTGGAGAATGAAGCAAACAGGGAGGCAAGCAGAGCTGAGAGGCAGAGACAGGGTCCTGATGACCTTGCACGAGCATGCAATCTACCTATAAACAACAAGATTTCTTTGATTTCAGTGAGCCAATAAGTTCTCTTTATTTTTTAAATAACTTTCCCATCAGTTTATTTATTAGTGCATTTGTTCATAAAATATTTTTTAAGTACCTAACAAATATGCAAGGCACTGTTTTAAGTGTTGGCGATATAGCAGTGAACCAAGGTCCTACCCTCATAAGAGTGATATTAGTGAACAGATAACAAACAAATATATCAGTAAACATTTAACATAGTGCCAAGAATCAAGATCCATACAGAGGAATCAGGCAGGGTAATGGGGTAATAAGTGTTTGGGAGATGTTTAGAAAGGGCATTAGGGAAGACCTCTCTGAGCAGAGACCTAAAGAAATGAGGGGTAAAAATTGAGGGAAGATAATTTTAGGCAGAGAGACAAGGAGTTCAAACTAAGAAGGAAAAGTGCTTTGTATATCTGAGGAGGAACAAGGAGGTCAATGTGGAGTGGATGACACAGGGAATGACAATCTTTCTTTCAGTGACTCTCTGACCCACCATTTAGTCAACTTTCACCATATGTAAAACCAGTTCATGCTATTAAAAATATAGATAGAACTTACGCAAAGACATGACAAAACTGAACCATCCATGAAATACATAAAACTTTCTTTGACTTTAGTTTCATGACTAAATCCTGCAAGAAGGGCCCTTCATCTGGTTTTGCCCACAAGGCCAGAGAGTTCTGATGAGGCCAGTTCGAGCCCAGCCATTTTGACACCACTGTTTGATTATTTAACCACTGCCAGGTTTTGCTGCTTGCTTATCTTACTGCTTCCAATTTTTAAAAAACTTTGATTTTTCAGCCAATTTGTATATTCGTCATTTTGTTTCCTGGCCTTTGTCAGAGTTACCTGTAAAATGTAAGAAGGGGTAATGTATTCAGATAAGGGAAAGAGTCTTTCCCTCTGTTTGGCAGAGGCTTGCTTGGATTTTTTGAGAAAAGGAATGCACATGGAGATGGGTGCTTGGTGAAAATTAAAGAGTAGTGATTAGAGTAAAGAAGATACAACCAAGAATTTTTTGGCAAGAGGAGAAAATACCCAATGTTTTCATGTTAACCTCACACCTTTCTCCCTAAAAGGCAAATTATAAAATTTTCAGCTGTTAACTGTTCCTGTTGAGTTCCTACAACCACCAACAATACACCACCACAGAGCACCAAGCCGTGTGTGACAGTCCTCCCTCTATTAACAGTGCCACATACAACTTGCTCTTTGCATTTTAATTAGTAGCCACATCCTGCTTAGTTGTTTAAGAAACGTACATTTTTTAAAATTTATTTTATGAGAACAAAGCTGGAGGTATCACACTCCCCAATTTCAAATTATACTACAAAGCCATAGTAAGCAAAACAGCATGGTACTGGCACAAAAACAGACACACAGATCAATGGAACAAAATTGAGAGCCCAGAAGTAAACCCACACATTTATGGACAGCTAATATTCGACAAGGAAGCCAAGAGCATACGATGGAGAAAGGAGAGTCTCTTCAATAAATGGTGTTGGGAAAACTGGACAGCCACATGCAAAAGAATGATAGTAGACCATTCCCTTACACCATGCACAAAAATCAACTCAAAATGGATTAAAGACTTGAATGTAAGACCCGAAACCATGAGACTTCTAGAAGAAAACATAGGCAGTATGCTCTATGACATTGGTCTGAGCAGCATATTTTCAAGTCCCATGTCCGACTGGGCAAGGGAAACAAAAGAAAAAATGAACAAATGGGACTACATCAAACTAAAAAGCTTCTGCACAGCAAAGGACACCATCAACAAAATGAAAAGACAACCTAACAATTGGGAGAAGATATTTGCAAACCACATATCAGATAAGGGATTAATATCCAAAATATACAAAGAACAAATACAGCTCAACAACAAAAAAACCAACAATCCAATTAGAAAATGGGCAAAAGATCTGAACAGAGATTTCTCCAAAGAAGATATACAGATGGCCAACAGGCATATGAAAAGATGCTCAACATCATTAGCTATCAGGGAAATGCAAATCAAAACTACAATGAGGTATCACCTCACTCTGGTCAGAATGACTATAATTAACAAGACAGGAAACAACAAATGTTGGAGAGGATGTGGAGAGAAGGGAACCGTTGTTCACTGCTGGTGGCAGTGCAAACTGGTGCAGCCACTATGGAAAGCAGTTTGGAGTATCCTCAGAAAATTAAGGATAGATCTACCATATGATCCCGCTATTCCACTGCTGGGTATTTATTCCAAAGAACTTGAAAACACAAAGGCACAAAGATACTTGCACCCCTATGTTCATTGCGGCATTATACACAATAGCCAAGACTTGGAAGCAACCTAGGTGCCCATCAAGGGACGAATGGATAAAGAAGATGTGGTATTTATACACGATGGACTACTACTCAGCCATAAGAAATGATGAAATCCAGCCATTTGTGACAACATGGATGGACCTTGAGGGTATTATGCTGAGTGAAATAAGTCAGAGGGAGAAAGTCAAATACCATATGATCTCACTCATAAGTAGAAGATAAAAACGACAAAAAAAAAAAAAACACATAGCATTGGAGATTGGACTGGTGGTTACCATTGGGGAAGTGGGGAGAGGGGAGGGCAAAAGGGGTGATTAGGGTCACATGTGAGGGGATGGACTATAATTAGTGTTCAGGTGGTGAACATGATGTAATGTATACAGAATTTGAAAAATGATGTACATCCGAAAAAAATAAAAATAAAATAAAATAAAAAAATTTATTTTATGAATTGAGCTTAAGTATACAGAGGAGTTGATTAAGCAGATAAAATGCCTTCCTCAAAATGGTGGAGTCAAAATGTTGAAATCAAAAATTGAAATCTAAATGCCATGCATTTCTTTGAGCACCAGAATTTTTATTCTGATATTGTAGACTCATTCCAAGAATTAGTCTATCAGTAAAAGTGTTGCAGATATAAATAGCTTATTCTTCAAGCAAATAAGTTTGGAAGACCTTGGGTCAAATCAAAGTTAAATGGACCACACTCAACGGCGAAAGACTGAAAACCTTTCCCCTAAGATCAGGAGCAAGACAAGAAGGCCTGCTTTCACTGCTGCTATTCAGCATTGTACTGGAAGTTCTAACCAGAGCTATTAGAAGAATAAAAGAAACAAAAGGCATCCAAATTGAAAAGGAAGAGATAATACTATCTCTATTCACAGGTGAAATGATCCCATATGTAAAAAATCCCAAAGAATCCACATGAAAGCTAGCTACTATGGCTAATAAACAAATTCAGGGTATAAGATCAATACACAAAAATCAGTTGTGGTTCTATAAACCAGCAATAAACAATTTCAAAAAGAGATTAGGAAAGCAATTCTGTTAATAATACCAACTAAAATAATTAAATACTTAGGAATGAATCTAATCAAGGAAGTGAAAGACTTGTATGCTGAAAACTACAAAACATTGCTAAAAGAAAATAAAGAAAACATAAGTAAATGGAAAGACATCTTGTATTCATGGATAAGAAGAGTTAACATTGTTAAGAGTTCTCTAATACCCAAAATGATTCACAGATTCAGTGGAATCGTTATCAAAATTCTAATAGCCTTTTTTTTGCAGAAATGGAAAAGTTAATTCTCAAATTCATATGAGATTGCAAGGGACCCCAAATAGCCAAAACAATCTGAAAGAAAAGAATAAATTTGGAGGACTCACCCTTCTTGGCTTCGAAGCTTACTACAAAACTACAGTAATTAAAACAGTATGGGGCACTAGCATACAACAAACATATAGACCAATAAGATAGAATAGAGAGCCCAGAAATAAACTTTCACATATACAGTCAATTGATTTTTGATAGGGTGCCAAGATCATTCAATGGGTAAAGAACAATCTTTTCAACAAATGGTGCTGAGAAAACTGGATATCCATAAGCAAAATGTGGATCAACATGTATATATATCTACCATACACAAAAATTAACTCAAAATCTATCAAAGAGCTTAACCAAAGAGCTAAAACTATAAAGCTCTTAGAAGAAAACGTTGGGGAATTCTTCATAACATTGAATTTGGTAACAACTTCATGGATTTGATACCAAAAGCACAGGTAACAGAAGAGCATACAGATAAATTAGACTTCATCAAAATTAGGAAATTTTATGCATCAAAAGAGACTATGAAGATAGTGAAAAGACAACCTACTGGATGGGAAAAAATATTTATGACTCATATATCTGATAAGTGACTAATATCCAGTATATATAAAGAACTCCTACAACTCAATGACAACAAAAACAACCCAATTAAAAAATGAGTGAAGGACTTGAAATAGACATTTCCCCAAAGAAAATATACAAACGTCCAACAAGCACATGAAAAGATGTTTAACATCACTAATTGCTATGGTCTAAATGTTTGTGTCCTCCTAAACTTTACATGTTGAGATCCTAATGCTCAATGTGATGGTACAAGGAGGTGGAGCCTTTAGGAGGTGCTTAGGCCGTGAGAGTGGAAGCCTCATAAATGAGATTAGTGATCTCATAAAAGAGATCCCACAGAGCTGCCTAGCCCCTTCCACCACGTAAGGACACAAAGAGAAGTCTGCAATCTAGAAGAAGATGCTCACCTAACCATGCTGGCATCCTGATGTCACACTTCCAGCCTCCAGAACTGTGAGATAAATTTTTGTTGTTTATAATCACCCAGTCTATGGTATTTTGTTTTAGCAACCTGAATGGACTAAGACACTAGTCATTAGGGAAATGCAAATCAAAACAAAACACAGTAAGATAGTGCTTCATACCTGATTATAGGGTGGCTACAAAGAAAAAAGAAAAAAGAAAAATTACGAATGTTGGTAAGGTTGTGGAGAATTGGAACCCTTATACATTGCTGGTAGGAAAGTAAAATGGTGCAGCCACTGTGGAAAACAGTTTGATGGTTTCTCAAAAGGTTAAACATAAAACTACCATAAGACCCACCAATTCCACTCCTAGGTATATATATGAAATAAATGAAAGCAAACATGATAACTGACTTGTACATTGATGTTCATAGCGTTATTCACAATAGCCAAAAGGTGGAAACAACCCAAGTGTCCCAAGAGATGAAGGGATAAATAATATGTGGTGTATACATACAATGGAATATTATTCATCCGTAAAATGGAATGAAATTTTGATATATGCTACAATACGGATGGACCTTGAAAACATTATGTTTAGTGAAATAAACCAGACACTGAAGGATAAATATTGTATGATTCCATTTATATAAGGCACTCAGACTAGATACATTCATAGAGACAAGAAGTAGAATAGAGGTTATCAGGGGCTGGGAGGAGCTAGGAAGGAGGGAGTTATTGTTTAACAGGCACAGAGCTTTTGCTGGAGATGATGAAAAGTTTTGGGTATAGATAATGGTGATGGTTACACAACTTCATGTGTGTATTTAATGCCACTGAATTGTACACTTATGATTGGCTGAAGTGATAAGTATATGTTGTATATATCTTACCACAATCAAAAAGTTAAATGGGGCCAGCCGGGTGGCATAGTGCTTAAGTTCACACACTCTGCTTAGGCGGGCTGGGGTTCGTGGGTTCAGATCCCAGGTGTGGACATTCACACCACTCATCAAGCCATGCTTGTGTGGCACCGTCCAACATACAAAGTAGAGGAAGATTGGCACAGACGTTAGTTCAGTGATAATCTTCCTCAAGCAAAAAGAGGAATATTGGCAACAAATGTTAGCTCAGGGCCAATCTTCCTCATCAAAAAAAAAAAATGTTAAATGTCTTTATTTTATCATAGGCCCTTATATGAATTTTGAATTGCCAAAAGGGGAAATACAAGATACAGTAGCCCCCAGTTATCTACAGGTGATATGTTCCAAGACCCTGGATGCCTGAAATGGTGATAGTACTGAATCCTATATACACTATGCTTTTTCCTATACATACATACCTATGATAAAGTTTAACTTATAAATTAGGCACAATAAGAGATTAATAACAATAACTAATAATAAAATAGAACAGTTATAACAATATACTGTAATACAAGTTATGTGAATGCATTCTCTCTCTCTCAAAATATCTTATTGTACTGTCCTCACCTTTCTTTTGATGACGTGAGAAGATACAATGCCCATGTGATGAGATGAGGTGAGGTGATGACATACGCCTTGTGACATAGTGTTAAGCTACTATTGACCTTCTGACGATATGTGAGAAGAAGGATCATCAAACCATGAGGATGTCAATGGTTGGATGTCAGGAGCAAACAATGTGATGGTTACTTGAACACGAGCACTGCAATACCGCCATAGTCGATCTGATAACTGAGACAGCTACTAAGTGACTAGTGGGAGGGTGGCATAAACAGTGTGGATATGCTGGATAAAGGGATGATTCGTGTCCCTGGCAGGACAACGTGAAATTTTATCCCACTGCTCAGAACAGCATGGAATTTAAAACTTAGGAATTGTTTATTTCTGTAATTTCACATTTAATATTTTCAGACCTTGGTTGACTGCAGGTAACAAACTGTGGAAAGTGAAGCCGAGATAAGGTGGGACCACTGTACAGCATCTTTCTTGCAGAAAATTTCATGTGAATTTAGCGGAACATCTTCAGGGAAATGTTGATCATCTATAACGAATCTATACAGCAGTTAACTTGAGACTTTAATCATATGAAGATGTTCAGTCTCTCCCCTACAATAAGACTGCTGCAAATTAAAACTATAATGAGATACTTTATTTCCATAAGATATCATTATTTTTAGCTATTGGATTGGCAAATACCAAAATTAAGATAACATACTATGTTGTTAGGCTATGGGAAAATAGGTATGCTCATAAAATGTTTGGAATTTAAATTAGTATAAGTTCTATGGAGGATAATATGGGAAAGTATATCAAAATACAAATGCACCTTCCTTTTGACCAAGCAATTCCATTCCAGGAACTTATACAACACATGTATTTGTACATGCGTGGAGTAATATATATATAAAGTTATTCGAGGCTTTATGGTTTGTAATAACAAGTATTGGAAGCAACCTAAGTATCCATAAGTAAGAACTATATAAAGAAATTTTAGAATATGCATACAATGCTGGAAAAAAAGAAAATAAAAAAATGGCATTCCACGTTTGGTAATTGGGAATTAATTTATAGCAGAACAAATCTCCCACTAAGAAGAACTAGAATAACTGGATTAAAAAGAAATTTGAAGGCAACCAAGAGCTACCAAGGTGGCCAGGACTTGAAAGACCAAAATCTTGGAGAGAAGAGAAACTGAGATGACTCAAGTCCTTTGCCGTTCTGCAAGGGGTTCAGCAAAAGCAGCTGGGAAACCAAGCAAAAAGAGGCTACTAAGAAACAGAGAAACTCAGGAAAGATGTCGACAATCTCAATATCTGGTGAGAAAAAATGGGAGTTCAAGGCTGCTAAAATATCCCGGGGCTAGGGGCTAGGAGAAAGGAAGCAGAGATAAGTGAGACGTACAGTGTGCATCTTTCCCCTGGGCCAAGAGAAGCCCACTGGAAAGTGACAGCCAAGAAGCTTAGAGCTTTTGGCTGTTTCATGATGCAGGGCAGATTTTTAAAAATGAAATTCAAGATGAATGCCCCAAGTTTTCATTTGGGATTCCTGAAGACTGCACCTGGGAATTAGATGAAAGCAGGAATACACCAGTCTGAAAGTTTAAAATACAACTTTAAAACTGCTGAATTCCTGACTGAAATAAGAGTAATCTGCCCTATTCTAACTGCCCATCAGAAGCTAAGGCTCATAGAGAAAGACCTCAACATTTTATGTGCAATGTCTTTCATGCAATCATTGTTTTCCTCTTAGGGAAAAAATAGAAAAGAACAGAAAACAAACAATAGGAATAGATATAAAGTGAACCAAGTACTTGAGTTTTCATAAATAGACTTTAAAATTACTATGTAAAAACGGGTTAACAAAATAGAAGACAAGATGATGAAATAAAACCAGATAATTGGACTATATATTTTAAAAGTCAAATTGAAATTTTAGAACATAAAAATAAGTTTATCAAAACTAGGCATTCAGTATGCAAATTAACATTAAATTTGGCATAGCTGTACAGAGGATTAGTGATTTGGAAGGTAGATCAGTAGAAAATATCCAGATTGAAGAATTTAAGGGAGAAATCATAGAACAGATCATACCTTCCTATATTAGTTTCCTTCATTCTGGGATTTTGGCTTTTTAAGAACTGCATACCTTGATACTCTGTAAGGATTCAAGTGGCTATACTTTTTGTTCATTTGTTTGAATTCTATCCAGCTTTTCTAACTGCTGTCAATACAGGCTAGATCTGCAACTAGCTAATTCTTTGTTATTGGAAATGGAGCACCTTTTTTTCTTCATATGTTGCAATCTCTAGGATAATTACTAAAATATAAGTTTAAAAATGCATGAAAAACAACCTATTAGAAAGAAGAAAATGGAATAATAAAAATTTCTTGATTAATCAAGAAACAGGAGAAAAAGAGAACTATTCAAAAGATGGAACAGAAAATAAATAGTAATATAGAAGCTTTAAACACAAAGATATTAGCAATTACATTTACTATAAACTAAAAACTCCAATTTAAAGAAGTTTTTAAGACTGGATAATAAGAAATGAAACCTGACTATATATTGCATAATAAAGGGCACAGAAAGTATGAGAGTAAACAGACAGAAAAGGATATATCGTGCAGTATTAACTAAAAAAAGAAAAGCAGGCATAGCTAAAATAATATCAGATTAGTAGAATTTAATGAAAAAAGTACTACTAGAGATAAAGATTTCGAAATGATAAAAGTGTTAATTCAACAAGAAGATATAAAAAGTAAAATAAGATAAGCTTCAAATACATATAAAGCAAAAAAAATCAATAGAACTAATAAAATAAGTAGACAAATCCACAGTTTTAGATTTTAAAGATTCTTAACATACCTGTCTCAATAACTGATAGAAAAACAGACAAAAGATGAGTAAGATATAGAAAATTTGAACAAAGTGGTCAATAAATTTGACATCAGTAATATATTAGAGTGTAAAATACACATTTTTAAATTGTGTTTGGAACAGCCAAATTGACCATATGACGTATCATAATCAAGTAGAATATGTTCTCTGACCACAATGGAATTAAACCAGAAGTTAATTACAAAACGATAATTATAAAATCTCCCACTGTATGGAAATTAAGGAGTACTCTTCTATGTAACCCAGGATTAAGGAATAAATCTCAATGGAAATTTTTAAAAATTTTAGGCTGAAATGATAATGACAATGTGGCATATCAAATCTTGGAGGGTACAAGTATAGTCACTATTCAAAGGAAATATATAGCCTTCAATGCATGGTTTGGAAAATAAGAAAGGCTGAAAATCAATAAGTAAAATATTAATCTCAAGAAATTATAGAAAAACAGCAAATTAAACCAAAGGAAAAATAAAAACATGGGAAAAGATATTAATGAAGTATAAAAAAAAAAGAGAAAATCAGTAAGGCCAAAACTTGGTTCTTTGAAAAATCTAATAAAATTAATAAATTCTAGTAACATTGGTTTTTAAAAGAGAGAGATAAAGCACAAATTACCAATACTAGAAATAAAAAGAGAATAACATTATAGATCCAATAGCCTTTAATAAATAATAAGAGATTATGAACGACTTAATGCCAATACATTTGAAAATTTAGATGAAGTGACAAATTCCTAGAAAAAATTTACTGAAATAGACACAAGCAGAAATGGAAGCTCTGAAAAGATCTGTACTGATTACAGAAAATGCGTCTTTGACAACTCATTATCTGATAAAGAAATCTCCAGATCAGGAAATACGTTTTGGTAAATTCTCCCCAGTATTTAAGGAATAAATAACACCAATATATCACAAACCATTCCAGAGACTAGCAAAAGGGAAACACTCCCCAATCCATCTTATAAGACCAGCATAATCTTCATATTGGACTCTGATAAGATATTATAAGAAAGAAAAAAACACAGTTCAATATTTTCCACAAATATAGGTGCAAAAATTCTAACAAAATATCAGAATTGAATCTAGCAACCTAGAGGATTTTATCACAGTAAAGTTTCGTTTAACATTCAAAAAGTAATTAAAGTAATTCATATTTCTAGAATAAAATAGAAAAGCATATAGTTCTCTCAATAAATAAAAAAATCTTAGAAATAGAAGAGAACTTTATTTAAGAAGACGACAGAAACTTTATGGTTAAGATTATATATAATAATGAAATCTTAAAAGCTTTCTTTCCCCCTTGAGATCAGAAACAAGGAAAGATGCCCGCGATCACCACTTATTTCTGTTCTGCATTGTACTGGATGTCCTATCCAATAAAATAAGGCAAGAAAGAGGATTACAGGAAAATAAAAAAAAAATTAAAAATGACATTATGCACAGATGGCATAATTGCATATATGTAGGAAATTGTATAAACGTAGAGAATTCAAGAGAATATGGAGATGGCCTAGTGGTTAAAGGTCAGTGCTTGCTGCTTTGGCAGTCCCCGTTCAGTTCCTGGTCATGGAACCACACTACCCATCTGTCAGTAGCCACGCTGTGGCAGTGGTTCACATAGAAGAACTAGAACAACTTACAACTAGGATATACAACCATGCACTGGGGCTTTGGAGAGTGAAAAAAAAAAAACAAGAAGATTGGCAACAAATGTTAGCTTAGGGCGAATCTTTTCCCCTGCAAAAAAAAAAAAAAAAAAATTTTAGAGTGGACCCAAGAAGCACCAACCATCATGGTAAACTGGTAAACTGGACTATTTAAAATATTACAACTTCTAATCATGAGACAACATTAAGAGAATCAAAAGGCAAGCCACAGATTGGGAGAAGACATTTGTAACACACATAGCTGACAAAAGACATATCAAATATTTGTAAACAACTCTTATAAATAAATTTTTTAGAACACAGATAACTGAATAGAAAGGCAGAGTTTTGAATCGGCACTTCACAAGAGAGAATATCCAAATGGCCAATAAACATATGAAAATAAACTACATCATCATTCATCAAGGAAATGCAAATTAAACAATGAGCTTTAAGTACACACCTTTTAGAATGGCTCAAATTAAAAACACTGATGATAAATGACAACCAAGTTTAGACAAGAATGTGTAACAATTGGAATTCTCATAGACTACTGGTAGGACAGTAAATTGTTATAACCACATTGGAAAACTATTTAGCAGTATTCACTAAAATTTATTATATACGTACATTATGACCTAGAAATTTCATTTCCAAATTTTATACCAAACGAATATGTGTGTATGTTCTCACCAAAAGACACGGACAAAAGTGTTATATTGGTACTATTCACAATAGCCAAAATACATAAATAAATTTAATGTCCGCTAATAGTAAAATGGATAAATAAACTATAGTATATTCTTTAAAAATACTATATAGCAACAAAAGAGAACAAATTAACGCTATACACAACAAAAGACATAATGTTGAATGAAAAAAACAGACCCCCAAAAGTAGTACATAATGCACAATTTCACTTATATAAATTTCAAAAACAAGCAAAGTCAATTCATGGTGGCTATGGTTGACTGTAACAATGGTCACGATACTCTGAAGCCCCTCGCATTAAGCAGTAGAGTCTCACCCCTTGACATGAGGCTGCCCCTGTGACCTGCTTTGGAAAACAGAATGTGACAGAGTGATGTATCAGTTTTGAGCCTCTGCCTTAAGAAGCTTTGCAACTTCTAGTCTTGCTGCTGTTGCAATTCTGCTTCTAGGAGAGCAAGCCTGATGGGCTTGCTGGAGGGACTGCGCGGAGGAGAACCTTGACACTCCAGTCAGAAGTCAGCCGGCCCCAAGGCAATCTAGCAGCCAATTGCTGATGCAGGAGCAAGCCTCCCACTGGGATTAGCTGAGCAGGTTGGGTGAGTCATCCAGATCAACAGAACTGCCCAGCTGGGCTGAGCCCAAATTGCTAACCCACAGAATTGTAAACAACTGTTGTTTTAAGCTACTAAATATGGGAGAAGCTGTTTATACAGCAAATCTAACTGATACAGTGGTGGAAGGAGTTGTAGTGATTGGGAAACCTGCTACTAGTGGCTTCCAGAGCGTTTATAATATCCTATTTCCTGATCCAAGTGCTGATTACGCATATGCATTCACATTGTTAAGATTCATTGTGCTGTATAGTTATAATATTTGTGTGTGTATACAGATATACACACATATATATGCTTACTTCAATTTCAAAAGTAAAAATAAAACAAGATCTTTATGGAACAAGATGGGATAATCTCCTAGAGAGATTGTTAAGGGAGAAAATGAGAGCTCAGAAGAAGTCGTATGATATCTACCATTTGTGTAAAAAAAAAGTTTGTATGTGCACATTTGTGTATGTGTGTGTGTGACTTCCTTACTGGTATATGCATTATTTATATCTTTAAATATACATAAGAAACTCAGTAATTCTGCCTCCAGGAGGGAAATGGGTAATTAGGGGATGGAATGGGAATAGAGAGAGAATTTTCACTGACAACCATTTTATACTTTTTGAATCTTGAACCACACGAGCTTATTACCTATGTTTTAAATTTTAATAATAAAATAATAACTTGAAAAGACCTTAGTTACTCTACTGTAAAAGACCACACAAAAATTCAGAGGAAGCAAATATCAAAAGAAATACCCAGCTACGTGAGGTCAAGGGGTAGGATTTGGCACAGGAAATAAAATATCACTTTCACAGTTGTAACCTGTTACCCCCAGTCTGAAATCAAGAAGAGCCAGTGGTGGGATTTTAATTGTTTTACTTGAGAGTTATATGGGCTTGCCCTCAACTTAGTGGAATAAAAAGGCAATAAAAATGTGCAGTCCAGAGGATTGGCTGGAGTATTGGAAAAGACAATAAAGAGACAAATTCAAAACTCCAAATTAGTGGAAGTGGCGTGCATTCAAAGGGATGTTCTAATTCGTGCTCATTCATAAGATCAAATCACAGTGTGATTGAAATCCTTAAGGATCAGTAGAAAAAGTCGCCAATTTTTTTTCAAGATAATTAAGAGAATGCTCTTTCTTAAGAAAAACAAACCATTTACTTCCATGGTTAATTCTGGGAGGAGAATTTTGTTGGCTGGGGAGACCAAGAGAGAACACTCTTGTTGCCTTAAGCTTGCCTTCTGTTATGGGCTGAATGTTTGTGCGCTCCCCAAATTCACATGTTGAAATCCTAACCCTCAATGTGATGGTATTAGGAGGGGGGGCCTTTGGGAGGTGATTAGGTCATGAAGGCAGAGTCCTCACGAATGGGATTAGTGCCCTTATGAAAGAGACCCCAGAGGACACTCTCTGCCCTTCCGCCCTGTGAGGACACAATCAGAAGGCACTGTCTGTGAGCCAGAAGATGGGCTCTCACCAGACATCAAATCTGCCAGCACCTTGATCTTGGACTTCCCAGTCTTCAGAACTGTGAGAAAGAAATTTCTGTTGATTATAAGCCACCTAGTCTATGGTATTCTGTTATAGCAGCCTGAATGGACTAAGACATCTTCCCTTTTATTATTTTTATTTTTTCTTTTATAAATAATTGCTTCTGCTATTTCTACAGTATTGGGCCATAGTCCTTGTGGGGTCTTTACTTTCTAGAATTCTGAACTGTTTCCAAGAGCAGTGACTACAACCCCCAACTTTTTACTGCCTTTTAAAGACCTTGACCTTTCCCTTACCAAGAACAAAGTATCAAGAGCAAGAGAACTTCACGTCCTCCAACTTCACATCCTCAGGATCCTCTTAGTCCCTTTTCCTGAAAGCAAAGCACAGCTCTTTCCTAGATAACTGGCGTCAGAAGTTCTTCAGGTGAGCCCGGCTCTAATTATGTAGCTTCGCCTGATCCATTGGAGATCACACAGAGTAACCTAATTCAATGCAAAACTCATGGAATTCATAGAATAAAAATTAAGTATATGTGTTTATTTCTTAAAGAGTTTTATGGTTTAATATTTTAGTTATTGGAAAAACCTAAAATATGTCTAAAATGAAGTTTAAAGGGAGAAAGAAGCAGGACTGTTTAAAGTAAGATTAAGCTGCTTATGTCTTGTAATAGACAAGGTAATGTTAGGCTATGTGTGGCAACAAAACTCCCCAAATCTCATTGGCTTATCGCAATCAAAAGTTTCTTTCTCATTCATGTAAATTTCACGGCAGATGGAGCGGCTGCCCTGTGTGTCTCTCTTTCAAGCTGTGGCTCAGGGACCCAGGCGCTTACCATGTCATAGTGACACCCACAGGAATGGGTGGTCTGCAAAGTCACAGCAGGGGAAGGGAGGGACAGAGAGAGCTCCCTGATCCTTAGCCGCCCTGTCCTGGAAGCGATGCAGATCACTGCTGCTTGGGGTGATTGGCCAGAACTAGTCACACAGCCCCAATCTAATGGCAACGGAAGCTGGGATATGTAGCGGTATGTGGATATTTGGTGAATCTTAACTCACTCTCTCTGCCGCATCACGTTAGCCTGGTAGTTTGGGAAAACAAGCAATGCATGCATTGACTCATTTAATACCCACAGTCACCGCATGAAGCAGGAACCATTAACATTCCCATTTTGCTGATGTGAAAAGTGAGGCATGTCAAGTTTAAGTAAGCTTCCCAAAGCCACCCAGCCATTGAGTGAAAGAGCTAGGATTCAAATCCAGGTGATGTGGCTTCAGAGCCTGCACATTTAACTCCTGTACTCCATTGCTTTCCACATTGAAAGCAAAGTAGCGGGGCTGAGACATTATTAACATGTTGGCCAATCCTCTTCCTTAAAGGGGTTGGATAAAACCTTGGTGGAAATAGGATTCTTTCAATCACAGAAACGTGTCAGTGTATATGTTTCATTTGAAATATTCACCTAGACTTCCTAAACTGCCAGTGGGGGGGAAAAAAGGCCATACAAAGGAAACCAAGATCAAAATGAAAAAACAACCCACCAACTGGGAGAAAATATTTGCAAATCATATATCCAATAAGGGGTTAATCTCCATAATATATAAAGAACTCACATAAATGAACTATAAAAAACCAAACATCTCAGTCAAAAAGTGGGCAGAAGATATGAACAGACATTTTTCCAAAGAAGATATACAGATGGCCAAGAGGCACATGAAAAGACGCTCAACATCACTAATCATCAGGGAGATGCAAATCAAAACTACACTTGGGTACCATCTTACACCCATTACAATGGCTATAATCACCAAGACAAAAAACAACAAATGTTGGAGAGGTTGTAGAGAAAAGGGAACCGTCATACACTGCTGGTGGGAATGCAAACTGGTGCAGCCACTATGGAAAACATTATGGAGATTTCTCAAAAAATTAAAAAAAGAAATACCATATGTCCCAGCTGTCTTACTACTGGGTACTTACTCAAAGAACTGGAAATCAGCAATACAAAGAGACTTATGCACCCCTATGTTCATTGCAGCATTATTCCCAATAGCCAAGATGTGGAAGCAACCCAAGTGCCCACTGACGGATGATTGGATAAAGAAGATGTGGCATACACACACACACACACACACACACACACACACACAATGGAATACTACTTAGCCATAAAAAAGACAAAATCATCCCATTTGCAACAACATGGATGGACCTTGAGGGCATCATGTTAAGCAAAATAAGCCAGAGAAAGACAAGCATCATATGATTTCACTCCTATGTGGAAGATAAACAAACTTATGGACAAAGAGAATAAATTAGTAGTTACCGGAGGAAGGAGGGTGGAGGGTAGGCACAAGGGATGAAGGGGCACACTTATATAGTATATGACAAACAATGACGTACAATTGAAATCTCACTATGTTATAAGCTATTATGACTACAATAAAAAAAAAAGTCATGTAATTATTGAATCTCGCTCATTGCTTCAGCTATTAATCTTGGCCTTGAGGTTTCCTGAAGAATTTTGGAGTTGAAATCCAGTGTATTTTCTCACCATCAGCCTCTTACACTCGTGGCTCCTGTGTAGAGTGTTTGCAAAGTGCTGAATTGAAGAGGTAATTGCTCTGACTTCATGAGGAGTGAAAGAAATTCACATTTAAAAAGTTTCAAATGTTATTCATTTCTGAACCCTCTAGGTGTCTGTGAAAAGTTGATTGTAATCACAATTAAAAATAACATTTGGCAAATATTTAAAACCAAAAGGATAATATCATAGCACACTAAGTGACCTCATATTCCATTCCAAGGGTCTCACTTTATGCAGAGCCAAACCATATGAAAAGGCCCTATGTTTTTTTATGGTCTACCAAATAAAGTTGATTAGTGCTCCCAGAGCTTAAAAAATAAAACTGGTCAATTTTTAGTTCCATGCAAGAAATTTGAATCCATGAGGTCAAGTCTAATTTATCATGCATGATCAACTGCAATATTTGAAATTATTCGTTCAATTTTTTTTAAATGAAGAAGTTAGTTTTGATGTACTCAGTCTAGTGACTTAACAGCAACAACAAAAATATTGCTGTGTCCAGAACAGGTGCTTCTATTATTGCGATACATTAGATGGAAGTTTTGCAATGCACACTGGTTCTCAAATTCATGCTTCAGAACAAACAGGAAACTTTATTCAGGTCTGCTGGAATCAGTAATCTGTAAGGATTGCTCACCCAAAGTTCCTCAATAACCTAAGAGATTCTCCAAGGCTGTGCTGAGAACCAGGGAGGGAACTTCACGCCAGTGTTCTCATTCCTGCTCTGTTGGGTGTCCCAGAAACAGAGAGCCATTCTGTCTGTCAAAAACCCTTCCACAGCTCTTCTTCCCTGCCCCCATCTCTTGTCTAACTGTTCTCAAGACTTAGCTAAAGATTTCTCCTCTGTGAAGTTTTCCTTGATTCACCAAGAAACATGTTTTCCTCTGCGGCTTTATATACCTCCCATCATAGCAATCGTCTTCATGCATTGTAATGGCCTCCCTGGTAGACCGTCAATAAGTTCATGGAGGCAGGAACCATGATTTTTTATCTTTTTAAGCCTGGGACTTCTTAAACATTAGGTCCTAATACGTGATAGGTGCTTGGTAAATATTGTTTAAGGAATGAATATTTCCAAATTCTAGGTTGAAATAAGAAAATATCTTACATTTGGAAAACAGAATGAATTCCATACTGAAATAATCAAATTGTGCTTTCTTTTCTGTCTGAGAATGCAAATCTCTTTAAAATATAACATGTGGTCAAATAATTTCTATTATATATGGCACACAGTATTTGAAGGCAAGAAATTTGATCTTCAAGTGGTGGGCAGAAGATAAAGAGTTTCCATTTCTATCTAGGTTTCCCATGCGGTGTTAGAAGCTGCTGGGATTAAGCATAAGCATAAGCATGAGCTGGCCCGAAAGCTGGCAGCATGCTGGCTTGCTGAAAAATCAGCAAAACACTCCCCCAGTGGGAATCTAAAAAGGTAGGAGGTGGGTTTCTCCTTTAGCTAACCATTACCACCATCAATGAGTTGTAGAGAGGACAAAAAATGTGGAAAAGGGCTAAAAACCAGGCTCCCCTGCAGGAGAGGTCTGATGGCCTGCCCCAGAGGAAAGTCTGCTCCCCATTGAGTTGAGACCAGATGGCAGCCTGGGCATGCCATGGTACCTCCAGCCTAGAGCAGAACCTCAGCTGTAGCCTATTGTTGAGAAGGTGCAAACTTACCTTAGGAAGATGGCCAGGAGAAACCTAAGGCTTTCATCAGTTGCAGGCATCTAGGGTCTGACAGTGCCTTGTAGAGCCCCTCTGATCCTCCCTACAGCCCCTCCTTGCGCACCAGGAAAAGGGATGCCTGTAAGAGACCCACAATTAAATATCAGAATTTAGCACAACCCTCCTCCCCTGTTAAGACCACAATCCTAGGCTCACCCTTCGGCTTCCAGAGAATCGTACCAGCAACCAGAGACCTCACTGTTCTTTCATCGATACGGAGGATTACAGAAGAGCACACTAGGCTTCAGATTCATTCATATGAAGAAGGGACAGCCTAAAGCTTACAAAGTACCTGAATCTTGGAGCAGCATGGGCAATGGCCCTACCTGATGAGAGGTGATCAGTGACGCTTCCCACATATTGTGACGTGAGACAATGTCAGTGGCTGTTCAGGGTTGTTCCTTCCCCATTTCCACTCTTAATTCCCCTCCTTCCCTTGCCAACCACTCTAGTATATTTATTATTTAGCCTTTGTATCTACATTCAATATGTCCCTACAGACATCATGTAGCATAAATATAGACAGTAGTTGTTTTGTGTGTGTGTCTGTGTGTGCATGTGTGTGTTTTAGATTGTATTCATGGTGTGATGCTATTAATTATTTTCCATTTTTCATGTCACCCATATTTTGAAATCTATCCATGTTGCTACCTGTAAACTTAGTCCATTGTTGTTGATGGTATAGGCCACATTTTGTTTACACATTCCCCTGGTGATTTTCAACTCCTTCAAACCACGTTGCCATGAACATGACCTTTGGTGACCTTTGGTAAACTGAATTGGCTCCTTAACTTTGAAGTCAGCCTTGGCTCAGAATCATATTCAGGGAAGTACTATTTTGACAAACTAAAAGCTATTTAAATACTTTAAATATACTCTTTTCCCTGTTTAAATTTCTTTTAAAGTCTCACTCAAACCTGCCTTTAGAAATTTTGGTCTTTTCACTGTCACCCCCCCCTACTTTCTGGGTCATTCTTTCCTCCCTCTTAGTTCTCTTCTGTTTCCAATAGAAAATAATCCTTCATTTCAGCCTCTTTCCGTCTCTACTCTTGTCCCTGCTGACGCCACCTTAACCAGGAGCCAGGTAGGCAAAGGAACAAAGGGGAAAAACTGACATTGACATTTTTCCAAGATTCTGTTTTTTTAGACTCCCCATCAGCTTTCTCTGTAATAAATAACAGTCTGACCGAGGAATTTTGCTATTTACTATTATTGTGCTCTCTTTTGGCCAATTGAAAAGATGTTTAAGAATGACATATGACCATTGGGTAGTATGCATTAACTTATTCCTGGTAATTTTAAATGAAATAGATGCACGCCCACTTGACATATCACCTGAAATAACGCAGCTTTTCATAAGGAGCCCTGAGCACTCCCATCAACACCTACCTCTCTAATTAATACCTGAGGCCTCCTCCCATAGCCCTTTCAAGACCCTGACTCTGCTCTGAAAAACAGCATAACCATTGTTACTATCTAACATTCTTTATTATGTATTTATCAGGTTTAGTTCACGATCTGCCACTCCTTCGCTCCTTAAGAGCAAGGATCTGTGTCTGCTGTGTTCTCTGATGCATCCTAAGCACCGAGAACAGTGCGTACCTAGCATGCAGTATAAATCTTTCATAAGGAACGAATGAATGATCTCCACCGGTGCTCCTGGGCCTTTATATGGTTATTTCACAAATCCCACAGAAAGTTCTTCTCTGGGAACATCAGCTTCTACCTCCCTCAGTTCTCCTCCAGGTGGTATCTTACAGCAAACCCCTCAGCACCTACAATTCTGCCAAATTCTCTTCATCTGGAAGGAAGCCCTCCTGAGTGGAGTTCATTTTCAAGTAAGCTACAGGCCTCATCCCTGCCAGGCGACCCATGTCTCGTTCATGGGAAGTATGCCCCTCTGTCCTGCCTTCCGTGGAGGCACAGCTTGCTTTCAGTGCAGCCTCTCCCCCTTGCTCGCTGCTAGGCAACGGCTCCCGCCATCTTCAATTTGAGTCTTCCAGGCATGCAACACCGCCTGCTCCCTCTATCTCCAGCCTGCAAGTTCTTTGGGCCTTTCTCAGGAAGCATTTGTAGAAGCAAGCACAGCTTCCTCTCCCCCATGGGGGTAGGGGACAGCAGGAATGACACCAAATTCTAGGAAGTGGCTTCAAATCCTATCACCTGGCCTCCTCAGCCTCTACCCTTTTGTACGTTCAAAGCCTCACTAAAAGTGTTCAGACACCACCTTTTGAAAGTCCTGTACATTTGAAAGTCCTTAAAAAATTACTTGTTGTTTATCTGAAATTCAGATTTGACTGGGAACACTCTATTTTGTTTGGCACACTTATGGACAGCTGGTGTAGTCCTCACGTTGAAATAAGGGCTACTTAACACCTATTGTTTTCCTTTGGCCTTTGAGCCTCAAAGAAAGAAAGAGCAATAATATCAAGTAGGTCCATCCACAGAAAAACATGCTAAACCACATAGCCCTCACTGGGTGTAATTTAACTCATTTATGTCATTCTTTGCTCCCTTCTCTCACTCTATATCCATATGACCAGACTGTTTTATTCATTTTTGTATTTTCATCTGCTGTATTAGAATGGATTCACCAAGTTGCAATTTCTCTAAAGTCCATATCTTTAGGCGAAGCCACATTGAAACTTTTTGTGTGGTAGAGGTGGGTGTTAATACTACCAGACTTTAAAAATCTCTCAGGCAGATTTTTCTCTTTCATGCAGAATTGCTTGCCCAAACGTTTGGAGCAGTTTCAAGCCTGTTCTTCTTTGAGAAGTGGCCTGGCCTGGCCTGCAGGTGTCCCTTGAAGAACTTTCCACGCAGAGATCATGGCCTCTCCAGGGCAAGAAATGAAACTGTGGCTTCTTAAATAAATGGATCAGCTTTAAGTGTCACCTGGCCTTTCTCAATGTCTCAGTAAAATAGCTCAGAAGACATACAAGGTGAAAATTCATAAACCCAGTGAAAACTGGAACAATGAGCTTGTTTCCAAAATCTGGGAGAGTCTGGCTTTAATGCCACTATAACCAGACTCATAAGCACCATGACATAATGGGAGACACCTTGTGCTTTGTTTCTAAAGGAAAAAAAGAAAACTGTACTGAAACGAGGGAGAAAATCTTTTGTTTCTCCTCCACTGTATGATGCTTAGTTGAGAAGTACAAGCTCTGCACCTTCCAGAAAACTAGCCAGCTAGTCCTTCACTGAGCTCATGTAATTTTTTAGGACAGCCAGATGGTAATTTCTCATCTCACTCACCCCTATCTACATCCAGAGACTTTAACTCTTCAGAAAACACCTGGGCAAGACTTAGGTTGTGAGCTACCAGCATAGTAGTCTCCATAAATAAAACACTACAGGCCTGGAAGAAGATAGAAATAGAAGCGGTAAAAGCCAGGGCTATAGTTTTCCATGTAGTCCATCTGTTTCATGTGCTAGAGAGCCGGCGATGGACGTAGGAGTGGATCCCATTTCTGTCTGAGGGAGCAGCACTGACAGGAAACGTGTGAGGAGCTGGGCTCACCAACCTACCTTCCATCTGTGACTCCGGGAAGGAGATTCAGCCACTCCACAAGTGGTCGGAGCCCAGGGGCTGGGGTACCCTCCCACCAGCATCCCGTGTGAGGGTGGAGCAACCCAAAAAGTAGGGGGATTAGGGAAAGATAACACCTTCTGGAAGACTCAGAGAAAGGATACCTCTAGACATTTTTGTTCAAGGAAGTAAAAGAAAAAATTGTAAGTTGTTTGTATTTCAATTGATGATGAGATGAAATGGAAAAAGAAGGTTAGCGAGAAAATAGACCTATAAGCAATAAGATGAGAGAATGAGATGAGAAGAAAGCAGGGTTTACCGAAGAAAGTAGTGCTATAAGGAAACCAAAATATCAAAAAGCAGAATTAAGCCCAACTTCAGGCAGAAATAGCAGAATTGGCTTTGATATACTGAATAAGTAATGTGGAGGACAAACTTGAGAATTCATTATAAAATAAAGAGGAAAAAAGACAAAAATGTAAATGGAAAGAGAAAAAAATGATGGTTCCAGAAACTCAAAGATCTAACTAAAGATCTAAGTGATGTTCTACTCGGAAATATTGGTGAGTCAATTAAAAAACTGATGGAGATGAAAATTCAAGAATATCTTCTGCACACGACAGCGAAGTTAACAGGAAGGGCGTAGGTTGAGAGATGATACTTGAGTTGCCTAAACTGACAAGAGATTACCATCCAGAACAGCAAGGAATGCCACCAAATCAGCAAGGACGAATGAACAAATGAATGAATGAATGAATGAACAACCCAACCAGAAAATGGGCAAAGGGCGTGTAAATAGTTCATAGGAGGGAAAACCCAAATGACTAGTAAGAACGTGAAAAGAGGTTCAATCTCACTGGAAATCACAGAAATGCAATTCAAAACAAGACGTTACTCTCCATCCTCCTAAGTGGCAAGAATATGAAAGTTACATCATATAGATAAAGTGCTGGTGAGAATGAGGAGAAAGGGTGACTAAAGATGTCTTTCTCGAGTGCAGTCTGGCAGTAAAGAAAATCTATGAATACTCTTTGACTCATGAATATCAGAAGAAGCAGCGGGACACAGTGGAGGAGGAGAAAGAAGCAAGGAGAGAGGGACAAAGGAAGGAACAACAAAAAAAAAGAAAAATGACAGTTGATCCGGAAGAAGAAACTAAAATAAGGAACAGAATTAGGAGAAATAAGCCAAAACCATTTTTATTTTCTTCTTACTTCTCTTTAATTTTCATTTTTAATAATGTATTTTATTTTATGTATGTATTATGCATGAATTTTGTAATGCATTATACATAAATATCCAAAAGAAGTTATTTTTAAGCATTCATGATCCCACCACCCGAGGTTTCTAACTACTGTTAACATTTGGTATATTTCTTTTGGAACATTTTCTATGCATAAGCACTTTTCCCAAATCATTAAATATTCTTCAAAAAATGATTTCATCATTTTTAAAGATTGCATAGCATTACATTAATTGAATGTACCATAATAATTTCTAATTGGTTCCCATTATGGAAAATGTATGCTATTTCCAAATTTTAAAATTACAATTAAATAATTTTTACATGAATTTTGTTAGCACTCCTGATTACTTTTTTACCATGCATTTAAAGACACGGAACAACGGTGTTTAACCATTGTTAAGACCCCTTATTCCAAATTACCCCATTGCCTTTGAGAACAATTATAGAAGCTAATACGTTCTCCCACTGTGTGAAACTGCCACATAACATCACCAACTCTATTTTTTAAAGTTCATGCCAATTTAATAAGAAGTGAAATATTATAACGTTGTTTGAATTTGCCTTTTTTGATTAGTAGTAAGTTTTCAAAATTTACATTTACAGGCCATTGGTTTGTTCTGGCATCCAGCAAATCAGGGCATAGACATCATCTTCTCTCCAGGCTCTGACCAGCCCATTCAAAATTGCCCCCCGCAGCCTTCCCTCACTGCCCCCACACTCCCAGGTCCCTATACCAGGCTCTTCTTTTTACTTTTCCATGGCAATTGCCACCTGCTTGAATACTTTAAAATTTACCTATTTGTCATTTCTATTCTTTATTTTCTGTGCATCTGTCTTCTCCCACTTTCATGTAATTTTCCCAAGAGCGAAGATTGCTGTATGTTTTGCTCATTGATTCATTCCAAGACTACAGAATAGCGCGTGGTCCATGGTAGGTTCTCAATAAAGGTTTTGTTTTATTCTATTGAATATTATAGGATTTAAAAATATATATCTAGTCTTACAATAAGTGAATGGGTAAATACATTTACCCATGCAATGGAGTATTATTCAGCAATAAAAAGAAATGAGCTATAAAGCCAGGAAAAGACATGAAGGAAATTTAAATTCGTATTGCTAAGTGAAAAAAGCCAATCTGAAAAGGCTACTTACTGTATGAGTCCAACTATATGACCCTCCGGAAAAAGCAACACTACATAGGTAGTAAAAAGACTAGTGGTTTCCAGGGACTCAAGAGGAAGGGAAGGAGGGATGAAGAGAAGACTTTTTGTGAAACTACCTGTATGATTCGTTAATGATAAATATGTGACATGATGCATTTGTCAGAACCCATGTAACCGTACAACACAAAGAGTGCACCCTAATGTAAACGAGGGACTTTAGTTAACAATAATGTAGCAATATTGATTCATCAGTGATGACAGATGTACCACACCAATGCAAGATGTTAATAACGGGAGACACTGTGAGGGGAAGGGGGAGCGGCAAATGGGAACCCTGAACTTTCGGTGCAATTTTTCTGTAAACCTGAAATTCTAAAAACTAAGTTAACTTAAAAGCAAAGTATCTATCTTTCTCCTAGTTCTCTCGTGTTTTGCTTCTTTATATTTAAATCTTTAACCCATCTGGAAATTGTATATAGCATGAAATGAGAGGCTAAATTTAAGTTTTAAAAAATTGTTATCCAATTTCTGCAGCAGCATCACCCGTTCTTACATTTATGTAAATTCTACCTGTATTTTCCATTAAGTCTTTGGTATTAAAATGCCTTTTAATACTCTGGTATCTCTTACATTTTTCTCGCATGCTATACTATGATTTTAAGATGTATACCTATAACATATTTCAGTAACTGACATTGCTGCTTTCCTCTACTGCTCTTTTTTATTACTTTTTCCTTGGCTATTTTTACCTATTTATCTTCCAGCTGAACTTCAGAAACACTTCATCAAGTTCCAAACTAGAATTTTAGATAGCATTGTGTTTAATCAATATCTTGATATGTCCTACAATATTGAATCATCTCATTCAGGAACATAGTAGGTCTAATTTGTGGATCTTCTAAATAATAACTTTTTGGGGGGGTTATTTAATTCATATATATTTTTGTGAAGTTTATTCCTAAGTTGTTATATTTGGCAAGTATAGTAAATGGGGGCTCTTTTCCCATAATATTTCCTAAGATTGATCACTGCTCTTTAGGTAGTATATATAGACATTTTCAATATATTTATTTGTTAACCTCACTTATATTCCTTGTTAGTTTAATAGGTCTGCACAGTTGATTTTCTTATGTTTTTGAAGTTGATTCATGTTATCTGAAAAATAGTCATTTTTCATTTTCATGCTGCTGCTGCTTTTCTTTTTTCCTTTTTGGTCTTAAAGCATTGACTCAAACTTTACGGACTAATGTAAACAATCATGGAGATAAATGCATCCCTATTTCATTTCTTAACTTAAAGTAAAACCTGTAGTACAACTGGTGTCGTTTCAAGGAATTAGTTCCAGCAGTTTCCAACACACAAACACACATCAAAAGGTATAAAAAACGTATAGTAAATACATTTATTAATTGAAAAATATACCAGAAACTCTAATATTCTAATGAAAATAGTGAGTTTTTGAGAAGTAGAATATGCAGCATTTTCCACTTCTTAACCATACAAGTCTTTAATCCAGGACCCCTATTAATATTTCTCAGAAGCAGTGTTTCATGAAACAGTTTGGGAAAACGTCCCTTGATTTTTAACATGACATTGACCGTGGGTTTGAAAGCCAGTTCCTACAAGTCCCTCATTCATTTATTTATCACATATGTATTAAGCCCCTGCTATGTGCCAGGGCTCTGCTAACACTAACGGCTCACCGAAGCTCTGACGATGATGTCCCTGACCTGCAGACCTTCAGTCTAATGGGAGACACAGACAAGTAAATACAAAATAACAATAGTGTGTAGTCGAGTGCCCAAGGAACACAGAGGAGGGGAAGCTAATTCAGGCACCACGGGAGGTTGGGGCTGTTAAGGAAGTTTTTCTAAAAGTAGGGATGTCTGAGCTAACTTCTGAAAGATGAGCATTAAGTTGGCAATTTGGTAAGGAGTGGGAGGAGTGGAGGTTGATAAAAGAGATGGCTATGACAGATGAAGAAGAATGTGCAAAGGGGGAAATACATGGCATATTTGAGAAACTGAAAGAATTTAGGAGTGGACCATAGAAAGAGCTTAAAGCCAAGGAGTGACACAAGGGGAGCTGTATTTTAGAAATACCGCCCTGGCCGCAGCATAGGGAAAGGACTCAAGGTGGGCAAGATGGGGGCCAAAGAGACCAGTTCAGAAGCTGATGTAATACCAAGGTAGACCACGAGAACTCAACCTCAAAAGGATTAGAGAAGGGACAGAAACAAAACAATTTCTCTAGGTCCTTTAGGTTCTATTGCTGCATTTACTCATTTTGTTAGAAAATAGATGCCATGGCTATCCTCTGTCAGCTCACTATAGAAACGCCTTCAAGGAGCCTTCAACACAACCCTACATTCCTAGCTTTTAATTTGCAGTACAAGAAATAATTTTCAGTATAAGAAAAAGGATGCAAAGGCCCTTTCTCTGTCTACTATAACATTATGACTATGTGTTTCAATGTCTCTTATAGACAGAACCGTGTAATAATTCATATCAGAGTTAAACCAAAATAATATTTTTTATCTGATAACATTTCACCTTGCATTTTACTTTATCAGTGTGGGATGTGACTATTGTACTTGGCTATTCTTTGTGTCCAAGAAGCTCCTACTAAGGTTTTAGCTCAATTATCATAGGCTTTCCTAGCTATCTCCTTTATCTTTATCAGTTTTTTGATTCTTCTTCTTTTATTTTCTTTTTATTATTAGATTCTATTTTTTAATATGACAAACCTGAATCTTTTATAGACTGTATTTGGGGCCAGGGATGGATGGAGAAAAAGAATTTCACAAATCTTATTTTTCATGGGGTAACAATAACAATAATAATGATGACATTATTATTAATAATAAATATTATTCTCATTCAAGATTCAGAGAAGTTAAATAACTTGACCATGAGCACATTTATAGTGAATTTCAGGGCCAAGATTGAAATCTCTATGTTTCTGTCCCCAGATCTTGCACTATTCTACCCCTAACCCCCTTGCCTACAAGGCAGGAAGGCTTAAAAAGGCTGAATTGAATCTATGAGTCTTTAAATTAAATTTTAAACCAAACTGTTGTTAACACTGTCAGAATACACAATGTATAAATATGTGAAGTCATCACATCATATACTTTAAACATTTAAATTTAAAACATATAAATAAAACATTTATAGTTTTATTTGACTATTATACCTCAATAAAGGTGAAAAAATAAAAAATAAAAATAAAACAATTCTAAAAGGCAAAATGACAAAATGAGAAAGAAAACAGAATGGCAAATGAAAACACCTAAAAAAAAAAAAAGTAAGGATAAAAAACACTAATGAGATTTAAATTATTTAGCCTAAATCAGAGGAAGGTGAGAATTGATTTCAAATATATAAAAGATATGTTTGTTGGGCTTTTCCAGGTGGATGGGGACACCCAGATTACTCTGATTAACACGGTTTCTTATAAGGCTGCATGTGGGAACTGAAGAATGCAGAAAACTGTCCCAACATCCTCATAGCCACACTCAAGGACACTGAATGGACTTTTTTTTTTTTTAAAGATTTTATTTTTTTTTTTTCCTTTTTCTCCCCAAAGCCCCCCAGTACATAGTTGTGTATTCTTCTAGTTGTGGCATGTGGGACGCTGCCTCAGCGTGGTCTGATGAGCAGTGCCATGTCCGCGCCCAGGACTCGAACCAACGAAACACTGGGCCGCCTGCAGCGGAGCGCGCGAACTTAACCACTCGGCCACGGGGCCAGCCCCCACTGAATGGACTTTTAAGACACAAGGCAAGTTGAGCCACCTGGTTTCCTTCTCCCCTCCATAGCGGGCAAACATTGCTTCCCATTCCGGCGATCCACCATTATGGCCACACGGCTCCACACAGCTGCTCTGTGTTTGCTAAAACTTCTCCACTACAAATAGACTCTCACTCTAGTCTCTCTCCTCTTCTCTCTTCCTCAAGGTTTTTGATTATTTTTGTTGAGTTTCTTGGACGATGGCTAATTGACTCTCCGGCTTTCAACCAGATTCAAGCAACTCCATTTGGCAGAGGTATTGGTCAGGTCACCTGAAAAACTAATGATCAGCCTAGATGGCTGACGTGGCCAGGTCACCAACCCCAGGCACCTGGCCAGGATACCTGGGTGCAGAGCTTGTCATTGCATTGCACTCTGAACACTTTACAAACTTCAGAAAGAGGTCATGTTCTACGGGTTTCTATGGGAAACTTGAGAGACAAACCAGCTCAAAGATAGAAATAATAAAACAGTGTTTTATGGTTAAGGAAAAGGTATAAGTAAAAAAAAAAATTAAATTATTTATAATAATGAGACCTGGTAAGCCATGGAATGAGACTCTAAGAGGTATTCAAAAGTCTTCACCCTAAAAATCAGTTTGATTTATTGAATTAATGTCTAAAGCGACATTATTGAAGCCTATTTGGAAGATTCCAACTAATCCCGCCTGTCTATAGTTTGGCCATATGATAACCACTAATGAAAAGAACACGTATCAATCATTACTCAGAGCATCAAACCCATCTGCCTTTTGCACATGCACCCACACTCTAATCTCCCCCATAACCACACATTCCTTTCTCCCGTTACCAAACAAGCATCCATCTCTGAGCCTGGGGCACACAGGGAAGAGGTAGCTGGTCAACGCAGTGGAATGCATTGACCTGGATAGCAATGTAGGCCCACTGTAACAGCACCGTCAGTGTCCTCTCCATATCCCTTTCGCCCTTACCTTTTATTGTACAATGGCATAGCTTCCATGCAACACCTCCATCTCTTTGTCAGAGGACTTTCTCTGACTGCTGAGGTCCACTCTGCCCACAAGCTCAGCAGACCAAATTAACCACCTCACCCCTAGTACTAGGAACAGGCTCCAACTAATGTCTGGTGCTTACCCCAGCCCTTCTGCCCCTCGGATGGCATGACTCTGAAGCATGTATTCAACACCATTTCCCAGTGTTTCCTAGTAGCGTTAGGTTCCAGGTGCCCACGGTGGCAACTTGCTTTCTTGTCTCACTTCTGCACTCTCCTACCACTGTTTCCTGGGATCACTTCCCAAGAATCTACTTGTACTGGAAGCCTTGACTCAGGGCCTGCTTCCAGGAGAATCCAAACTAAGACCCCAAATGTTACCTTCTCCTCCTGTATTTTACTCAGTTATAGAGATGCTCATTTGTTTCTTTTTGATGATACAGATGGTTTCCTGCACTTGGGGTGACCAATCCTGGTCCTGTTTGCCTAGGACGTAAGGGATAACTGGGACTTGGGGCTTTCAGCACTAAAACCAAGAAATGTCAGGGCAGATTGGAATGAGATGGTCACCCTACCTGCACATTGCCTACCTGCACAGGTGAATGTATGCAGCCTCTTTCTTCCCATAGAGTCTGTCTTCATCACCAAAAGCTTCTGAATAGACAGCAGGCAGACAGCTGGAGGTTGCTCTGAATTAACCAAGGATAGAAGAGGAGCATTAGCATTGGGGTTAATTAACTGGAAAAGAAGCCGAATTCTTCACCCATTGTGCACCATAGGCATGCTGAGGAAGGAGAATAAAGGGCCTGAGAGCCGGAGTGGACCATATGACTAGCGATCACTGCCTTGAGATAGGGACAAGTGGTTATCATTTAACAGCTATTCATATTTCCTAGCTGCGCCTAGCACAGGGATCTCACATTTTGCCACAAGTCCTGCAACACTTCATGGGATGTGAAAAAAATTAAGGTGTTCATTAAAACAAGTGTCACTAAGTGTAATGTTCAACTCTTAAACACATCAAGGTATGTTAAAGTCTCTTGTGGCATTAACTAGCTGATTTTCTTGCTAAGTTCTGAAATGGGCTCTCGAGCATATCCTTTCTAATGGAAAAATACAAGCACAAACAACACTTTCTTAATATATCCAGACTCTATAACCAGGAACGTCAGTCCAAATCTGAAAGTTAGGTTATACCTGGAATGTCCCAATGCTTCCATAAGGATACTTAGGTTGTAATGATGTATGAAAACATTTTGTAACCCATAAAGCATCACGGAAGTTGATTAACCCATAATTCATTCATCACACATCATTGTAACAATTAAAACTATAAAATTTTATATCAATGTGCTGGAATCATTTTGATTTGGACCGTGAACAGAGATTTTTTCTTTTTTATCACTCAATTCCAGCCCTAGAAACGTGAACGACACAGATCAAGTAATCAACAACATTTGCCTCATGAATACACAACTAAATAGATGAATTAGTGCTGCATTCTGAACCCAGATCTGGGTGTCAGGGCCTACTGGTTCCCTGACTTTCCACTAATAATGCCTGGGTAGAAATGCTTCCTCCATTCTAAGTTTAAAGAAAAGGGTGTATTTCATTACAGTTCTTGCATTGCTCTGGAAACTACTACGTTACAGAGAATTTAAACGGTTCTTTCTTTCAAAGGTCAAGTCTATGTTAAATCACTTTTAGAACTCTTTTCTCAGTAACTACTTTTTCTTCCTGAGGAACTAATACATTTTCTTCTTTTTAATAATGAAAAATTATTTTCAGCATTCCATGTTTCCTTTTTTGATTTGGCTCCTAGGAAACCCCAAAACAAATTTTATACATATTTCTACTCAAATTTAGCTTCCTATTTTATTTTTTTGAAGCTTAATTTTAAAAAATCACTTTTCCTTAAGACATTCCATATGTTTCTGGGAGACAGAATATAAGTATACATATATTTGGTGCCAGAAATATTGTAAGTTTAAAAGTAGGTGTCTAAGTTATCAAGACACTGTTCTAGACCCGTGGTAGTTTCATCCTTACTTTACTCTGCAAACTCTTAAAAGTCACCACACAGTGTCTACAGAAGCTGTTAACTTTACTTTAAGGGTCATGAAATCAACCAAACTTGCAACCAAATTGAAAAACAGCGGTGTGGACTGACTTAGGCAATGGGAACGTTGTTTGGAATATGTTATCCAGGGTTTAGACAACAGCTGTATAGTGCAGGTAAGAGAACCCAGCTCCCTCCATTACCTAATAGTTTGAATTAGGTTTTCTTTACTGGTTGAGAAGCTGAAGTTCCGAACCCCACGTGGCCAATAAGGCAGCCAAATCTGCAGTCCAATATCTGCTGTGTTTGTGACCAGTATTTGGGCCTCTTCAATAATAATTTCAATTTTGACAGAGGAGCTAAGAAATTCAGAACACAGTTCGGCTTTTGAAAACTCCAGACTCCGCCGCTTATAGAGTGTGGTTGGTCAGGTCACAAGTGCTGATCACAGTGTAAGCCCTCAGTGAATGGGGATTGTTGCCCTTCTTGCAGCCTTTTTTGGGCTAAAATCTCTAACATGAGAGATCATTTTCTCCAGAAAAGTTTCCTGGTCCCTCTATACTGGCTTAGCTGTCCCACCATATGCTCCCCCTATTGTTATACTTCTCACACCTAGTTGTCTATGCTTGCTTAATCACCGTGCTCCACTGCCAGACTGGCAGCCTTGGAAAGGCAGGGACTGTATCTCTTTCATTCACCCTTGTACCTCCAACAGTAAGCACAATATCTGCACATAATAGATCCCCAATAAATCTGATGAATAAATAAATGAGTGGATGGATGAATGAGTAAGTGAGTGAAGGACATTAGAAGTCTGCTGATGTAGTCTTTATTTTCTCAAAGTACATTAAATTTGACTTACAGGAGAGTAATTACCAGCAGGCTCCCAACCCATGACAATTTTAACATGTTAAACTACTACCCAAGCATACTTGAGCTCCCTAATAACAGAGTCAGTACAACTCTTTTGCAAGAAATGGGATCCACTTGAGCCCTTCAATGACCTTGGCCTTTTTCTGAAGTGTTGGCCTCTCCAAGGCCAAGCCCCAAATAAACCAAACTTGCTCCAGTAAAGGTATGACTAGCTTCTGGTGATTTTCACAACTAAACCATCCCAAGGGTTGGAACCCTTTCTATAACTGTCTTTCAAAAAAACCCTTCAGAGACCAGGAGGAAAAGAGAAGAGAGCTGCCACACAATTCTCAGAAATGTCAACCTGAGGGGCACACCTGCCAGGTATCATCAATCAGGGCTGGGAAACCCAAGGCCTGGCTACTAGTTTGTTGGGACAGGTTTACCTGCTCTGGTTTTTGGGGTTCCTCTTCCTGACTAGAGTTCATTGCCACCAACTTGGTCATGCAACCAAGTCCCCCAACCCTACCTCAATGCTGAGGCTGCTGCCTCTGGTGGAGGTCTCGCTCCCCAGCACTTCTCAGAGGAGGCCTGTGACGTCCTGGGCACAGACCCTCCCTGGACACAGCTCTGAGCTGCAGCCACAGCTGCCAGCCCACTGGCAGCCAGAAGACCCAAAGGTCTGTACGGTACAATAGGTGTCTGCTCACCCCATCCTCCCCAACTGCTGGAGATTAGGGGAGTGGAAAGTTCTAGCACATTGACTCAGACACAATTTTCCAGCAGTTTTATGATTAACAAAGCAGAATGCACAGGATCGGGGGACCCTGTGGGACCTCTCACCTCCAACCTTGCTCAAATCAAAAGCTCCTTTTCATTAATGCCACTAGGAGGAAGTCACCTCCCTGGCCCTCCTGGGTGACTGACTCCCAGGCTGAACTAACAGTCAATTCTCTGTGGCCCCTGGATCAATATACCTACCTTATTACCTTACAGGCATTTTATTATTCGTGCTATAATTACACTTTTAACTGTAGCTATAATTTTAATATATTTATGAAGTTAATATTATAATTATACATGTGTGTGTTTGTCTCCCACCTTAGACTAGGAGCTTCTTGAGTGCAGGCAATATATCTGATTCATCCCTGTCCCTCCATTGGCTAACACAGTGCCTGACAGACAGGAAGCAGGCAATATATGTGAGTTGGACTGTCTCGATTTCATAGGAAAGAACAAGACTATAGTTTTTCAAGGGTTATTTGTTCACTGTGAAGGCCTAAACTAATGTAACATCAGAAGTATAGTTTTAGCAGGACAGCAAGATTATCTAATAGTTATATTTCAAATTAGCTCCCCATGAACCCCAAGAACAATACCTTAGTAAAATAATTTTATAATTAAAGTGATTAAAAGAAACCTTTTCTATTTCCTTATATAATATTCCACTAGCGAGGAAGGCACATCGAAAACCCTCATCACCTTTGCTAGGATTCTAACAGACAAGCTTTTGCAATTCTAATCCACATCCTTTCCATTTTCAATTAAAAAAAACAAAAGAGGTGAAAAGTTAAAGCAGAATAATATTGCTGTGTACACAGTTTTTTTTTTCCTTCCCAGCGTTTTTCTCCTCAATGCGCGCAATTGGTAATTAAATATATTTCTGCTGGTCTTGTGGCCATATGCCTACAATATGTAAAAATACATTTGCGCTTTTTTCCCTCCATTCCTTTTGTTCCCAGTGCTGACTGCTGTCAGAGCGAACGGTCCAGATTCCCGTGTGCTGGTATCCATGGGCTCCGTCTTGCCAAGCTGCCAGTCTGGAGCGTCACACCTTACTGCCTTTAAAGATTGCCCTGCAGAGATAGAGGGAAATGGCAATTTTTACATGATGCAGTCTGGCGACCCAGGAGATTTGAAGTCAGAACTGGTGCCAAGATTTACCCAGGAGAGCAAGCAGAGGCAAAAACAGAGAACCTGGGCCAAAAGGAAAAAAAAAAGAAGAAAGAAGAGGAAGGCTGGGGGATGGGAAAACCACAGTCAACTCTCTCTGGGGGTTCTCTCAAAAGGCCAGAACTTAAGGCCACTGAGTGGGTGATGGCCGTGTTATTAGGAGTTTGTGGGTCCTAAAGAAAGTCAAAGGGAAGAGGTCGCCTTTTTTTGCATGCCCTAAATGGTAGTAGATTGCAGAATGTAAATGAGACAATTATTACACCAACGCTCATCAAGCTGGGCTGGAAAGACTTCAATAGCCTGATGAATATGCATGCAAATTTGTTAATTAAGTTAATTATTCTGCTGAAAATTCATTTGTCTTCCAAGGACATTTTCCCAATGATTTTAACATGCTAGCGCCATTAGTCATGCTCCATGCTATTTAACATTACTTTTTGTCCACTTTCTTGTCCCCCTACCTTTTTTTTTAATATTTTAAAGTTTTTAAAACAGTTGATTGGTTCTTTTAATTGACCCCTGCCACGTTGGAAGACGCCTGGAGCCAGCTCGGTAGGCATTCTCAGAAGCACATTTCAATTAAATATTTCCTTGATATATAAAATGCCTGCAAAATGTCACATTGGTGGGGAGAAGGACTCTATCTGGGATCATTAAAGCGAGAGTTTGAATCGTTCTCCATAGTGACTGTAAGGGGTACTCTGACCCCGCTGTGGGCGATTCCCCAGCCCCGAGTGTGATGTGATACGTGGATTTACCTGAGTGTGGGAAGCGCCAGGATTCCAGCCTCCTCATCCTCCCGCTGCAAGGCGGGACCCAGCGAGTGCGTGTGTTCAAACAGGAATCAGTACTGTGATACTTTTCTGTCACCCATGAGGGCTCAAATCTGTTACCATGGCAACAAAGGGGCATAGTGTGTTTAAAATCACATCTAAATGGCAAATTGAGATATTTGAAGGAAACAGTCGGGTTTAATTTTGTTAGCCAACAGTAGCCAAAAAATCATAGTATAGTATTTTTTAAAACTGCATGTTATTTTGTTGAGTAAAACAGATTTATTTAATCGAGGCCTTCATTGAGGGCTTCAAAATTAGAATCTTTGTGGGCCCCAGTGAGCTTTATTCCACCAGATTCTTGATCTCAAGGCATGTAGACACACATGAAGCAGCCTATACAAATCTCCCCAAAATCTGTGTGCAATGATTATTGCTTCCCATTTCAACTAAAAAATCTGAACATGTGATAAAGTCTGAACAGTTCTGATAAATGCAAGTGTTCTTAGTGGAGCAGCAAAATAGAATATTTGAAATCAAGACTATTCCAGAAAATCAGAGGAAGCTGGTTGCCTACATACATTAGGCAATCATATTAAAAGAAGAAAGATTAATCTATGCGTCACTCCAGGCGATTGCCATACACAGGCTTAAAGGCCTCTCAGGATCATTTATTTTCTTTGTAAAGAAGGGAAAGTAAGGTTCTCCCCACCCCTCAGTCATTCTAAAAAAATCTCTCCAATATGGTTTCACGCGACAACCTGTATCTTCACAGTTAGGGTTAACCAGACTTTCTTGAAGCCAGGCTAACAGAAAGGGGATGAAATAATGAAGACAACAAGATTTTATTGAAGGAGTTAAAGAAAAATTAATTGGCATGCTATCTCTTTCAAGCCATCCGTATATATTTTATACAGTATGAATGGCACTGTGTGTCACATAGATCGTAAACCAATTAAAATGATATTTTAAACTCTGTAATTTTCTATGGTTCCATCTGTTTCAGAAGGTTTAATTAGTGAAGTTACAAAAGCCAAATACATTTGAATATTTTGAAAGCGGACCGAACAGCAAAAACTGAAAAGTTCCCGTAAACATTTAACCACACAACCATGTACATTCCATGAGAATATACTTCAGATTAAAAGGATACATTCAGATTTTTCTAAATTTTACCAACAATAAACCACATCCAAAGAAAATTATGATCATATGTTAGGCTGTGCAAATTAATTCAGGGGTTTTTTTCTGTTTTTTGTCCAACTTCCAGAGATTTCTTCTGATGAAAATCCCATACCTGTCATTTAATCTTGATTGTAGGCCCAAAGGAATGACAGCTACACAAAACTAACACTATTGACACTCTGCCTTAAATATTCTTTCTATAGGCTTATAAGAGAGGTTTGCCATTTTGCAAGTAGAAAGGAATATTTTTTAGATATATCCAAATACATTTTCAGCCTACCAGTAACCTATTTTTGAGAAATAAGAGTACAAGCAGCTTATGTCATCTTTAAAATTTGAATGCAAAATCCAAAGCTACAAACTAAAAAATTCAACTCACTTCTCAATTATTAAAGGAAAATATTATTTTGAATTTTTAAATAATGGGTCAAACATAAGATCTTGCTATGTCCTTTGGTTTGGATGCTGTGCTGAGCAGCTGTGCATGATTCTGGGCCTCATATGGCCACAGTCACCAATGACTGACAGAATGATGGTGACAATGTGACGTATAATATTCTCTTATCAAAATGCTTGCCATACCATGATTGTGACTCAGTGGGTGTCCAGCTCTGTCTTTCCTTTCTACTGGTTTTCTGACATATAACAAGGTGTAATTAATTTTTTTATATGCTTGTCTCTTTCATTGCCAGAAATACAGTGAGTATAATTTATTGTTAATTCTCTATTCCATACTGCCTGAACAAACTACTTTTGTTTCCATTTGTGTTGTTTACTGCCAAGTGGGAACAAATGGCTAACAGGAAAAGGGGAATCAAACCCAACTGTGTTAAGCATATGCATCATGCTTGAAAACTAACATTTATTGAGGACCTACTACATGACATGTGTTTTGTGTGCATCATCTCTTTTAAACCTTGCACCGACCATCCAAGAAAGGTGTAATTATCTTCATTTGACAAGCGAACAAAGCAAAACCCAAAGAGATTAAGTCCCTTGTTCAAATAGTGAAAAAGAAAGAAATGAAAATTTCCAATAAGCAAGCAGCAGGAGCAAGATTTGGAGCCAGGAAACACATCCAGATTGTTTGTTTTCGCCCAAGGCTTTCAAGTATTCTAATGTACCCGGCTACCACTACTACTCTTTAAAAACTCACCTTGGAAGGCCAGAGTCTATCCAACACGTAATATTTTTATTATATGGCAGCATCTGCTTTAGTCACAAAATACTGCCTGGATGTTTCATCTTCATTTCATTTTAGTTTATTGTATTAATTTTTACTCTCTTACGGACTTCCTATCTTTTAAAAGGATTATCTTTTCTACTCTGATGTATTTTGAGTTAGTTAAAAAAAAAAAAAAAAAAGATGGTGAATTTTCCCAAGAACGAGGTTAAATAGATTTTGTTTGTAAATAGTTCAGCAATTGCAGGAGGCATCTGTTCCTTTTTTGCCTCACCTGTACTTTCCTTTCTTTGGATGTACTCTTCCTCCCCACCTGCCATGGGGCTGTCATCAGGAGCCTCCATCCTCCCACTCTGCCCTTTTTGGGGGATGGGGCTACTCAAAGTCCTGAAGAGGGGGATTGCTATGTATGGCAAGGAAAAGAGGTTCTTTCTGCTTCTAAAATAATGAATAGTAAGGCTCTATGGCAATAGGGGGCCATCTTTGCTCCTCTTTGATGCTATGATGAGTGAGATCTCTTCTGACCAGAGGCGGTATGGGGGGTGGGAAGGGAGTCATAAAGCTGATGTCAGCTCAACTTGGCTCGAACTTCTCAGTGATAGGAGCCTGAAAATTCTCTCACTTTCTGTCTCTCAATCTTTCTCCTCCACTCTTCAACTCCTTTGAGTTGGATAATTATCCTAATACAGGCGTCTGCCAAAGTCAGAAGAAATATTATGCAGCAATCTATATTTCTTAATTCTGTAGTGTTTTTTTAATTCAAATTTTCCAATGGCAAAGGTGGATCAATATCTCAAAAGATCCATAGATGCTGATTTTAAAAGGGTACCCCACTAGCCCATCTTTAATGATCTACGTCATTTTTAGTCATTGATCTGTATTTACCAAATACTTCACTTGTAGTAAGGAATCATCCATCCACCAAGCAATCTATCAGTTTGTAATTACATGCCAGAGTCAACTTTCTATACTAAAGAGATTGGCCATGGGACAAAACTGAGTCTTTTTACAGTCCGTGCCTGTTCCGTAACACTTCAAGTATGACATTTGGCAAGGATCATTGCGAAATGCTGGCCAGATCATTCAGACCGAAGAATCCACTTTGTGGCCTAAACTGCTTAATGTGCTTGTCTATGCTAATGAATTTAACATTTTTTAAAATATATTGTGTCCATATTTCCAAAGTTCCTAAAAGGACCCAGAACTTTACTCTACCCTTAGGAGATAATGTTGCTCTATTTGTCATAGATATTTAAACAATGTTTTGTAATAATTAGAGAATCTTACAGTTTATCATGAGAGAACTGAATTAACAAGCAGTAGAAATACTATAGGGTGTCTGAGCCTGGAGTCAGATTACAGATTATCAAGGGTTCAAAGCATGGTTTGCCACTCAATGACATTGGTGTGACCTTGGGCACACTACTTTAGCTCTTTGTACCTCAGTTTTGTCATGTCCAAAATTGGGAAATTACAGTTTCTACCTCACAGAGTTGTTGTGATTATTAAATGAGTTAATAATTTCAAAGTGTTTGAAACAGTGCCTGGCATGTAGCAGGGCTTAGGAATGTTAATTCTTCTTATTTTGGGTTTTTTAATCACTTTTTTTTTTTGAGGAAGATTATCCCTGAGCTAACATCTGCCGCCAATCCTCCTCTTTTTGCTGAGGAAGATTGGCCCTGAGCTAACATCTGTGCCCATCTTCCTCCACTTTACACATAGGATGCCTGACACAGCATGGCTTGACAAGCAGTACATAGATCTGCATCCAGGGCCACTAAAGCAGAATGTGCAAACTTAACTGCTGCACCACGAGGCTGGTCTGTTATTTTGGGGTTTTTAATGTACTAATGGAATAGCCTCCTTTAGGGAGCGCCTTCCTTCCCCATCAGCAGAATACACAGCAGATCGTTAGTTGGTGTAATCAATGCTAACAATGTGCAAAATCTTAGCTAAAAGTCTTCATGTTTCTTAGTAGCTGTATTTGCAAGAATTATCCAACTATTGACACCTATTCAAATCTATCTGTCTGAATGTAGCCCTTATTGTTCACTTGCCAGATGTACCTTGAAAAAAAGCTTTAATTTATTTTCTTATCATCTTGAAAAGTGTATCACATATCTCCTATGTACAAGGTACTGTGTTGAGGTTTATGGGGTTTACGTAGACATATGTCATGGAGAAAATGTGGACCCTGCCCTCTCATTTTAAGAATAACTTGGGAATTTATGATATGTACACAAAACGTTAGAACACCATGTCTAAAGTGAGATATACTGCAAAGATAGGTGTTATGGGCTGAATCGTGTCCCCCTAAAATTCCTGTTGAAGCCCAAAACCCCAGTACCTCAGAATGTGACTGTATTTGGAGAGAGGTTCTTTAAAGGGGTGACTAAATTAAAACGAAGTTATTACGATGGGCCCTAATCCAATAGGACTAATGTCCTTTTAAGGAGAAGAGATTAGGACACGGACACACACAGAGGGAAGACCATGTGAAGACACAGGAAGAAGACGGCCATCTACAAGCCAAGGAGAGAGGCCTCAGAAGAAAGCAACCTTGCTGACACCTTGATCCTGGACTTCTGTCCTCCGGAATGATGAGAAAATAAATCTCTGTTGTTTAAGCCACTAGTCTTTGGTACTTTGTTATGGCAGCCCTAGCAACTAACACAATAGGAAAAAGAAAAAAGAGTGCTATGTTGATTCAGAGAACTGGGAATGTCTTTCCACCTGGGAGGATAGGAGAAAGCTTTATGTAGGCAGTGGCTCCTGTAATGCACTTTGGAGGAGAAGATGGCCATGCGTCGCTGGAGGAGTTGGCTGTTTTCACAGCGGGAAGAGCATGTCAACCACATGGCTGCAGAAAAACAGAGTAGCTGGCTCTTTACCTTGGCAGAGTGGGAGAAAAGACCAAAAGTATAATGAAGGCCTAGAAAACAAGTTTGGATTTTAGCCTGAATGCAATGGAAAGCCATTGAAATATCTTGGTGGCACGAAATCATAGCTGTGCTTTAAAAGGATTAATCTGGAAATCACACAACGATCAGTTGAAACTGGGAAGCAGTTTGAGTTGGTGCAGAACAGCTGACAACCCAATACAAGAGAGTCGAGTAAGGGAGTAAAGAAGAAGGTTCAGAAAAGACAGACACTGAAGAGGTAAAATCGTTGGAACCTGGCAGATGGCTTTGCTATGGGAGGTGGGGGAAAGAAGAAGAACTGAGAGGTTCTGATTTTGTGATCTGGGAGGATGGGATGATGGAATTAATCACCGAAATAGGAAGAGAGTGGAAAAACAGGTCAAGGAGCAATGATGATCAGTACAGTTTTAAAGCTACTGAGGACTTACAATTTTAAATGTAGTTGCAAATACAGAACTGTTGATATGTAAATTGTGTATATGTAAATATCTACACATACATTATATATGCACAATGTTTGTTTGGAAATACATAATATATTGGCTTTTGGAAAAATTTGCTTATATATACTTGGGACATTGACAGTCTTAGAAGTAAAGGTGGAGACATAGATTCTGGGTCATCATTGAAGCCATGAGAGGGGACTAAATTGCCAGGAGAAGTAATACAAAAACAGAAGAGAAGTTTGGCCAAAGAACATAGAGGCCATTTAGGGAACAAGAATCAAAAGAGAAGTAAGCCGTACACTCTTTGGAGAGGTAGGAGGAGTGTCTCGACCCTTCAGAAAACCTCCACTCAGCCACTCTACTTGCTCCGGAACCTTGGAAAAGATCCCCTCCGAGTGTATCCATTTAACAGATTAAAATTTCCAATGGAACAGATGAAAGGATTCCCCCTGTTTTAGATAATGAAGTAGATCCATTTTTATTTGCATTATTAGAAAAGGAAACAAGGGTCTCAATTTCTTCTTAGCTACAGTAAATCTAAATAAAAATATCAAAAATCAGAGAACTTATTGGCTACTAGCTGTCGCTTGCCTCAAAATTTCCTTTAATAAAAGTAAGTGTGTTTTTGAATAAAATTTAAAGTAAAAAAATTTCAAATACAGCCTCATAGAGTCTTGGTCCTAGAAGCAATCCAACCTACCCTCTTTCTCCCAAGAAGCGGCAGAATTCAAACCAAAGAACTCACCTGATGAATGGATAAAGAAGATGTGGTATATATACAATGGAATAGTACTCAGCCATAAAAGAGACAAAATCGTCCCTTTTGCAACAACATGGACGGACCTGGAAGGTATTATGCTAAGCGAAATAAGCCAAAGAAAGAAAGACAAACACCGTATGATTTCACTCACATGTGGAAGACAAACAAACACATGGATAAGGAGAATAAATTAGTGGTTACCAGAGGAGAAGGGGGTGGGGGAGAGGGCAAAAGAGGTAAAGGGGCACATATATATGGCGACAGATAAAAACCGGACTACTGAGGGTGAGCAAGATGCAGTCTATACAGAAACTGACATATAATACTGTACACCTGAAATTGCACAATGTTGTAAACCAATATGACCTAAATAAAACAATTAAAAAATAAAATAAAGAACTCAATGGAGGCCACATTACTGGCTTTTCATGTGTTCATTCCATCAATGTTAGAACATTGATATAAACATCAAAGCTTATAAAACTCCTCTCTCTGGTACATTGCATGGTCTCTTCTTTACTTCTCTCTGCACAGGGCTGTCTGTAGAACCTGTGTTTAGATGTCCCTGCTTACAACCACATGCAAGGAGTGCCCAGAGCCCATCTGATCTGCGGTGGGCAGAGCGGCAGGATCTTCCCATCCTACAAACGTGGTTGCCAGGGGCTCATAGTCGTGACCCCACAGAAGGCAATGCTCATAGAGAAGGGCCCCAAAGAGAAACTTCCTCATTGATTAGAAAACTGTTTTTAAACTCTTCCTTTTCATTCCCCAAACCCTTGAGTTTGAAAGAGATTATATTTTATATAAGTGGATTTATGGGCAGTTGTAAAGTTTATAGGGTACTGAGCCTTCTGTGCATCTTTGGCTATTGCCGAATAAAAGCATTTATATTTAATATCAATTAATTTAAAATTAATTTATAAACCCAGACAAGTTAACTTTTTACTTTGAAGATCTTAGGGATAAAAAATATTTTACTTTCTAATGAATGTTAAAACTAACATGAAAGTGGTGTGAGTAAACAAAGAAAAGCCTTAGAAACAACCCATAAAAGACAAAGTTTCGGATAGGATTATATTTAAATAACTTCAAACAGATGGACTTCTGTCATACGGAAAGCCATTCCCCAAAGAGGCTCCCTAACATACTTCCTGAGTGTCTGTTCATATGATATCCAGAAATAATTAACAAACCGATAGAGTATCAATTCAATAAATGGACTCTATTATTATTATTACAAGATCTTTGCTATTAACATCTATCAATCACTAGCTAACAACTATTTAATTGGCATTTTGAATAATCTTTAAAGCATTTATTAAACATGGATTTATAACTCTACAAAAATACTTCTGATGTTTTCCCCCTTTTTGAAGAAAGAGAAAGAAATCATTTCTTATGTACCAGTGAAGTTCTTTCCTATACATTAGATTAATATATCTTAGTACTCAACCTGCATCAGAGTGGAGTGACACATCACATTGATCATAAAATATCAGTCCCCAGGAAGAATTTAGCTAGGAACACTGGTGGGATTTGTAGTGTGAACACTGTAAACCATTTGTGCAAACCATTGCTTCAACACAGCACCAAACTTATCCAGGGAGAAGAAATCACATTTCGTCTGAGAACAGGTCCAGAAAACACAGACAGTATAGTGCAGTTGAAGAAAATTTATCACTATTTCTCCTTTGTAAATGGGAAATCAATGACTAGGAAAAATTAAAAGTTTTGTTTCTTTGGTCAAATCAATTCATAGTCATTGACCTGAGTGTGTCTATACCTCTCCTTCCCAATAAGACTTGAGAGCTATTATCAACAGATAGTGCACACCCAATAAGTTTCTTATAGAAATGGAAAATCAGAGCCATGAATAAAAAAACAAGAAAAACATGAAATGGAGATAAACCTCTACAGCCAAGAACAGAAAGTTGGCCATTCTTGTATATTTCAATAAATGCCAACAAAGGGGCTTCAAGACACGCTACCCCAAAATATGACACCTTGCTATATTGAATATTTTAAGCTGAAGGAATTTGAGAAAATGGCAGAAGCAGGAAAGTCACTTTGACCTTCCCTCCCATCCTTCTCTCCTGAAACAGGTCGTAAACCCTCATGTGAGAGATGCCCTCCTTACACCTGGAGGAAAAGAATATCCTTATCTTTGAAGACAAAACCACATCATAATCATCATCGCATGTTCCATCCCAACATTTCTTCCCATATAAAGCCTTTCTGAATGCTTTATGTCATCAAAGAATTATTTTTGGCAATAATATATCCTAAATGGAATTTGTGTGAAACCATACTATCTTTTTAAGCTGGGTGCCAACCTTGTAGTGTTCCTGACATTAAATTTCCCTTAAAAAAAATTTCAACTTTGAACTTGAGGATGTGTCTACAAGCATTGGTGACTCAAAGACAGAAGTGTTTAATTAAAGGGATACAAGAAATTAATATGCATCTGTTCTACAAAGACTAAATTTAGTTAATTTTTATCCTAAGTGCATTGACGTTGTAAGAATAAAATGGTGAAAAGATTGCTAGAGAAGCTATTTGCATTGGGGGTGGGTCAGTCGAGTTCATATATTAAAGAATTGGGTCAGTTGAGTTCATGTATTAAAGAATTGTCTGCCGGCTACAGCGTTGCCTGTCAGAGTCTGTCTCAATCAAGCAAAGCTGCAGATCTCAGAGAGCTGTTATTGATCAAAATAAAAACCCCCATTTTATTTGGGTTCAAACAAAGAGCCAGTGCTAATATCAACTATATTTGATCACCAAGTGTGTGATATTTGAAGATGCAGTTTTACTACTCCACAGCTTGTTAAAATGTCTTAGTCTCTTTTGAAATACAGATAGATTTGATTATTCATATCAGTTTGAGAACAAAAAGAGGTGTTGAAGGAATGACCATTTCTTCGATGATGTCCCATCTCCAGATAAAAAGAAGAAAACAACAAAAACAAACAAATGTTTGAAAACAGTTGAACCCCATCACAAAGATTTCTAACTTCCATCATCAGTCAACATTTCCTGAAGACACACGTTTTTCTTCATCCTTTATTTAAATGGCTCAAAAACCACATCACAATGGACAGACTCCCTTGTTAAAGGAAACAATTACTTGGTAGTATAGGTTATTTTAATGGACATATCACTTTAAATGAAGCCATCACATCTGTTCCGCCTTCTAATTACAAACGCAAAAAGAATACAATTCACCAACGCATCATAAAAAAGTGAAACATAAGTGATTTAAATGCATATGTATGTTCCTTAGTCAATGCAGCATGCAATCTGCTGTGTTTTTTACATGTTCTGGGCACAAATCAGATGGAAAACCTGTTCTCTGACGAAATGTGATTTCTTCTCCCTGGATAAGTTTGGTGCTGTGTTGAAGCAATGGTTTGCACAAATGGTTTACAGTGTTCACACTACAGATCTCGCCAGTGTTCCTAGCTAAATTTTTCCTGGGGACTGATATTTTATGATCAAGATGATGTGTCACACCACTCTGATGCAGGTTGAGTACTAAGATATATTAATCTAATGTGTAGGAGAGAACTTCACTGGTACATAAGAAATGATTTCTTTCTCTTTCTTCAAAAAGGGGGAAAACATCAGAAGTATTTTTGTAGTGTTATCCAACTGCCCTTGCTCATAGGGGTGACTAAATGGCATTTACTGCTCCCCAATAATTGTTTAAAGAATTGTGGGTAGTTCTTATATTAAATGGTAGAATAAACATTGAGAAGTGATGATACTATTTTCTTCTTAAAGAAAGATAACTTGTTTCTAGTAAAAAAGAGTCCTATTTAAAGAAAACATTTGAATGAGGTTCATTTTCTGGACATCTGAGTGGGAAGGAAGTCAAGAACTTGATGAGAGATAGGAGTTAGTTATTAGGGCAAGGCAGCATAATCAGAGTCCCATGATATCAACCAAAATTGAATTAACAATTCAATCTTAAATATTAAGAAACTATTAGTTATTGTATCTCTTAAGAAAATCTTAGTTATTGTATCTCTTGCTCAATCAAGCTTGGATGTAGGTTCTTTTCCCTACTTTTGACCAGGGCTGGGAGTGTTGGTGGTGTGTACATGGGCCTCGGTTCTCCCCTTGCCAAGAAGGAGGCATCTCAAAAGCAGAGGCTTTATTTTATTCATGGGTGTGTCCTGTTCCTGAGAATAGACCCATTACCAAGAATGGAACTTGACATTAGCTGGCAGTATTTTTTGAATGAACCTCAAAGTATGGATGGGTAATTGACTGATCCTGACAAAATTCTGCTTTCCAAGTGTCACTTTATGTGGAAATATTAAAACCAGTGTTAACATCCTTTCAATCTGAGGGCCATTTTCCCCCCTTGTTAATTATTGCTAAATCTCTGAAGACCCTATTATTCTCTCTCTCCCGCAATTGTTGTGAGGACAAAATGAGATGATAATATGTAAAGTACTTAAAACAGTGCCTGGCCCAAAGTAAGTGCTTGGTGAACATTAGCTATAGTCATTTCGTTCACTCCTAACTAAGACCCAAATAACTCAGCCAAAGCCTGATCAATTTCTCATCCAATAGAAATTTAATTATCTTAATTATTAACATGTTTAAAAACCTGAATTTGATGGCATCATTAAATATAGCTGAAGTTTCAAATGCATTGAGAATATACACACACATAAGCACATGGAAGACAATAGACAACCATCAGGGTAAATTTGATCAAGATACAATAGAGAATGAAAGTCAAGAGTAGGGCCTTTAGAGCTGGCTGGTACTGCCTTAGAGAACCAACTTTTTCTCCTCCTCTCTGTGAAAGTTTAAACTTAACTTGTCTGAGTCTCTCTTTCCTCATTTTTAACATGGAGATAATAGGTTTGTTGCCAGTTATTCATAAGGCAATAATGCAAAGCACACTGCCTAGATCATTCTAAGTACTCAGTAAATATTAGCTGTTATTATTATTGCTACCACCTCTGCCATCAAATTTCATCACATGCTGTCAAAGCTTTTAAAGTGAACTCTGTCATTTTCATGAGCAAGAAGAAGAAAATCCTGATAGAGTTTGACAAATAAGGACCCCAAAGTAAAGTATTTCTCCTTTACATACACAACTGACTTCCTTTGATATTAATATGAGATCTCCGTGTGCATAGAAATGAGGATAAGCCAAATGCTCTTCACATCTATTTGTTTTTCTAACTTCAAAAGCAGAACTCCAAGGCAATCTGCAGCCCTCACAGCCTCCTGACTGGGTTCACTAATAGAGCACCACATAGAAGCTCTAGTCTTCAAACAGCAACTCTAGATCACCTGAGTGGCATAAAAGACATGTACACACTGAATATTTTCCTTCCAAGCTTTTCCCCCATCATCTCCATTCCCACTGTGACACCTGAATGTTATGAATATTCAGGCTATTAGTCTACTGGTAGATATCCCTTCTCTAAATTACCCAAACTTCAATTCACATGTCACCATTATCCTAAAACATAGTCCAATAATATGTCTCTACTCAAAAAAGTTGCCATGACTTCCTAGTGATTCCAGAATGCATAAACACATCCTTAGCCTAAGGGCTGAGTCTTCTCCATTTGCCCCTCCAGATCCGCTCTCCACTCTTCTCCACTCTGCTCCGTACAGTAGGCTCGCCTCCATAGATGAACACTAGGAACTCTTGCTCTCTGGCTTCTAGTTGGGTTTAACCCAAGGGAAAAGTCAAAGGGTCCTGGTGAGGACCTTGATTGAACAGTGGGAGAAGAGAGAGCTGCATTCTTCTTCCCTGCCAGAATATGATTTTGGAAGTGGCTGTATTTCTCTACTTAAGGCCACAGTTCCTGCCAGGAATCCTTTTCCCAGAGACATAATGCTTTCCACATTCTGGTAACAGTTTCCTCCTCTTGCCTGTTCGGGTCTAAAGGTGAGGATTTCTTCCCTTATTAAACTATATTTTACCCCATTCAAGTGTGCCATCTGTTTCTTGTCAGGACCTTAACCAATATAGAGTAGTTCCAGAAAACAGACCCTCAAAATATGATTCTGAGAATGAGTGGCCCACATATTTCAAGAAAGGACAAACAGACTCCTTGCCAGGGAAGAATAAGACACTGGTAATTCATGTCATGTGCTACCATCATGAACACTCAAATTATCACATCACCTAACCATTCCCCTAAGAAGACCTGGGCAATGCTTTATCAAGGCATTTGGAAATGCATTGACAAGAGAAGCACTGGCATCCTTGAAAGTCCCTGAGGTGGTGATATTATATAGAAGAGAGAGTCTGGATCTGCCTTTCTAATGGTGAATTCTTCTTGGCAGAAGTTGGCACGGCCATACTCCAAACCCTAAGGGAGAGAGGTGGAAGCTGGCATTGAACTTCCTTTCAATGGAAATAATGGATCTCAGGATGGTAGAAACCAGGTGGCAGTGCAATTATCCCAATAAGCCATGGAAGAGATCAGGAAAGATAAGTAGAAACAGGCTGCCTTCAAGTGGAAGGGCCAACTGTACACTTTATAAGGGCTCTGTCTACTCTCTGCCCTCCGTCATAAGACAGTCTTGATTGCCTTGATATCCTCCAGAATATCACACTGGTCTAGTTCATCATTGACTCCATGCAAGTTGGATCTGGAGAACAGGAAGCAGCTAGAATTCCAGATGTCTTAGAAAGACATATGCATGCCAGAGCATGGGAGAAAATCTCCACAGAATCTCAGGGGCCTGCTACATTGGTGAAGGTTCCAAGGGTCCAGTAGTCTGGGAGCATAGCCAGGTATCTCTTCTAAACTAGGAAAGAAATCTTTTACCTTGACTCACTTTCCACAAAGAGGTGTAAGGTTTGGTGGTCGTCTTTGGATTCAAGAAAGGTGTACTGCTCTGACCCAAGTTCCAGATCATCTGGGAGCCTGTCTGTTTTGATTAAAAACGAGGCTGCCATTCAGACTGCTTAGCCACTTGGACCTTCTGACCAACCATATCCAACTGGACTGGAAGTGTTTATGGTAGATAGAGATACTCAATGAAGTCCTTAGCAAGACCCAGTAAGAGAAGCACAGAACATCTCCCTTAGGGTTTGGAGTATGGCCGTGCCAACTTCTGCCAAGAAGAATTCACCATTAGAAAGGCAGATCCAGACTTGCTACTGAGCCTAGTGGAGACTGAACACCTGACCGTGGAACATCAAGTGGTTATCTCTCATGAACTGCATGTTATTTGACTGTTTTCTGATTGACTAAATAGAAAATTGGATGTGCACAGCAGCATTTCATTGTCAAATGGAAATGGTTTATGTAAGACTTGGCCTGAGCAAATCTGGAAGGGACAGTGAGGAGCACAGACAGGTGGCTCAGAGTGCCATGGTACTTGCTCTTCGTACTGTGCTGTCTTCTCCAGCCTGAACCTATGATATCTTAGAGGACTCTCTATTACTAGTTAACAGAAAGGAAAGGCACAGGTTGTTTTACTGATGTGTTTTCCAATCTACTGGCACCAGCCAGAAGTGAAAGGCAGTTATATTGCAGCTTATTTAGGGGTAGCTCTGAAGGACAGTAGAGGAGAAAAATCCTCCCAGTGAGCCAAATTGTGGGCGGTACATCTAGTTATCCACTTTATGGGCAAGGAGAGATGGCCTCATGTGTGTATCTATGCTGATTCAGGAGCAATGCCCAAAGGATTGGCCAGTAGGTTAAGTGTTCAGAAAGAGCAATATTGGAAAAGTGGTGGCAAGGAGGTCTGAAGGAGAAGTAAGTAGGTAACTTCTAGGAATGGGTACAGCACATGAAGATATTCATTCCCCACATAAATTTCTACCATAGAACATCCATTGAGAAGGAAGATATCAATAATCTGGAGGACAATGTGACCTGTCTGTTGGACATCTGTCAGCTTTTTTCTCCAGCAACCCCAATACTTATTCAGTGGTCCCATGTACAAAGTGGTCATGGTGGCAGAGAGGGAGGGCATGCATGGGCACAACGACATAGACTTTCTCTCCTTTGACTACCTCCATTGCTGAGTGACCAGTCATCAGCAAAGACCAACTTTGAGCCTCCGCTGTGACATCTTCCTGGGAAGTAAAGAACTTTTTCATAAAGCATAACAGATCCACTTTACAAGATCATTCTTTATTCTGAGATTAGGTCTTTCTACTTTCTGGTGTGAAAATATATTTTATTTGATTACATAACAAATATAGGAAATACTAGATTTTCTTTCTTTTATTTTTTATTTGTTACTCAATGTTTATACTTGACAAAATAAAATATGACTACCTTTTATTAGTTTCTGGAAATTTTATTACTTTGTGAAATCCAAAGTTCTAGAAATCACTGATGTATTGTTTAAGAGCACTATAGCCCTGGAAATAGACAGTTTCCCAACTCTACTACTAACCTCTGGAGGAAATTTATTTACCCTTTCTGGACCTCGGTTTCCTCACTGACTTCACAGGATTTTTTGGCAAATTCAATGAGGTATTGCATAGAAAGCGTTTCTTTCACCCAGTATCTGGCACCTAATAAGAGCTCAATAAACTTATGTTACTGTCAGTTCATTACTATTATTGTTATTATTACTACTACTACTATTACCACCTTGCTCCAAAGCATAGCAGAAAAGAAGCTGTTGAAACTTTCTACAGCACTTAGGGTGGGTATCTGCCTCCCCTAAGCTCAGGACCTAGTGTCATTTCCTGGATTAGACACTGATGTAAGAATCAAGCAATTTGCATACCAACCTGGCCCTCTCCCTAACTTCCCACAGAACTATTGCCTGACTTCTCATCTCCAAAATGAGAGACTGCAAGAAGATGATTTTAAGGTCCTTTAAAGCATTGACCTTGTTTGGCTATAGGAAACATCTCCAGAATGGTCCTAACCTCTCTGTATTTCTTCATCAGGAAAAAGGAATAAGTGTGGGAGGAGCATGACTCAAACATGTTTGCTTTCTAGCCACTTTTGGGAGGGGGGGTGAAATTTACATAACATAAAATTAGCTATTTTAAAGAGTATAACTCGGTGGCATTTAGTAAATTGATAATGTTATGCAACCACGACCTCTATCTAGTTCCAGAACATTTTCATCACTCCAAAAGAAAACCTCATACCCATGAAGCAGTCATTCCCCATTTCCCCTCCCCCTAGTCCCTGGCACCACCAATCTGTTTTCTGTCTCTATGGACTTACCTATTCTGGACATTTCATGTAAATGGAATCATACACTATGTGACCTTTGTGTCTGGCTTCTTTCACTTCTCATGTTTTTGAGGTTCATCTATGTTGTAGCAAGTATCAGCAGTTCATTCCTTTTTATGACTAACACCCCATTGTGTGTGTGTGTGTATACATATATATTTATGTATGTATATATACTACAATTTGTTCATCCATTGATGGGCATTTGGGCTTTTTCAGCCACTTCTTAATCATTCATTATCATTAATGATTTCCAGTGTGGTTATTCCTTTTTGCCCTTAATTTGCCTCTCTTATTTTCAATAAAAGACCATTCAACCCATCAGTTAATGTTAAAGGACCCACATTCCAACAGGACCTTATTTCAAAGATATTTTTCAGTGCAACAGTATCCTCCATGACTCAAATCATTCTCTTTTCTCAGAGAATGGTGTCATTTAAACTGTATACTCTAAAAACAACCCTAGTGTACAAGAGGAAGAAGATACACTGACTTCATAACCTGCAAGTGACCATATATAAACAAACAAAGAAACATGTTCCAGAGAAGGAAAAAAAAAATACCCTGAGTGGCTCAGCAAAAACATTCGAGGGCAGACAATATGGTCTATCATATCAAGAGAGAAATTTGGTCTGGTCATAAGATGGCAGAAGTGATCCATCTTCCTTGTACTAGCCCCCTCTCTGGAGCAAGGTATCAAGAAAGAGGTCTACCCTGGGTGTCGAAGGGCTTCCTATCACCTCTTCTACTTCTCTCCAGTCACTCTGTCCACTGATCACAGACCAATAGGATGAGGACCTTTTCCCCAATTGGACAGCCAACTCCCAGGGAGAATATGAAGAGTATGGTTCCAGACCAGAGATTATGGGACCTGTGATTATGTCATCTGGAAGCAAACTAAGTCCATGACCTCTCATATGGGTTATCCAAATGTAAGAGTGTCATTATTACTTGGTGGTGTTTTTTCCCTCCCACTTAGATTCTTCTTCACATGAATCCTGTCTCTTTAACTGCCTCACCCAAAAAGTTGTGTCTACACCCTACTGAGGGAAATGGATATCTGGCAATGATCCAGTTCATTTGATCAACATAGCTAGCGGAACCAGATAATTTAAGCTCCAAAGTTCCCCATTAATCAAAATATTCTGATGATGGATACATCTGCTTTTACTTTGAGTTGTGTAGATACAGTCGAATTGTTCATTTCCTAAAGACAGAATTGTATCATCTGTAACGTTCGTAGAGCTCTTCCTGCCCACATTTCTTTCCCAGCCTGTTTCACTGAACAGATAACTCAGTAATTAAAATTCATAATCAACACATGTTGAGTACTTTTCATCTTTCTTCTGTTTTTACAATCGTTTCTCCTGACTTCTGGGTGGTTTGCCAACTGTTCCACTCTTCAGGAGTAAATACTAGAGGTTATCTTCCCATAGGGCCACTACATTGACCATCCTTCTTAATCCTTCCTTTTTCCTCTTGCCTCAACGGCAATCTCCACCACCTCTGATGGCAGGAACTTCAGAAACATTGGCAGTTCTGACTATACCTCGAAAGCCAGTTAGAGAATAAAGTAGTGATTAGAAGGAGAAATAAAGAATGGAGACAACAGAGAGTTTGGTTTGAAGCCAGATATACCACTGGCTTTACAGCCATAGTGTCCCTTTTCAGAAGGTCTGTGTGTCCTCGACAAGCCCGTTAGGCTTGTGCCATTGGAATGGAACCTGGCCAAGCCAACCTCACATCAAACAAGTGGGAGGAGAGGCTGGTGGGCTGGTATGTAGCTAAGGTTGCAGTTAACAGGAGGTTAGAGGGACCTTCATAAAATCTTTGCCTGGGGACACAAAATGGATGCATTCTGAAAAAGAAGACCAAGCTCACGAACCTGACTTGGGTTTTGGGGGTAGTTGACTACACAAGTGCCATGCGCAGCTTTAGGGAGCAGAGCTCTCATGGCTTCTAAAGTGAACCTGAATCAAGATTATCACAACTTCCCTCGCTGGGAACAAACAGCCAGAGTCACGTCTTCTCCTGGAATCCTTGCATCCCTCCCTTCAACATACCAGTGGCTTGTTTTCCCTTCGACACCTAGGAAAGCCTTCCCCATAAATGGATCTCTCTCCTTCCCCACAATGGTCCTGTTACTCCATCTTACAGATGAAGCCACCACCAAAGTCACACTTTGACTGAGCTGCCAGCCCCTCCCCATTTCGATGCCCCGAAGCTTTGCTCCAGGCCACACTTTTGGGCTCTAAGAAGTTGTTAGTTCTTTAAAATATAGATCATTGAGATTCAAAAGCTGTTGTTGCATAATCCAATTAGAGACCCACTTATGGGGCTTGTGCATTTCTCCCAGACTTACCCTCCTTGGAGTACATAAATGAGGCTGCCTCCTCACAGTTCCAGAAACCTGTGAAGCCGAGATGGTATTTTTAACACACCCATTTTCAACAATGTCTGTGCCTACCACTTTTGCTTTTGCTGTTGGCACAGGTGAGGAGCTGCCTGACAGCTGAGCTCCGGATTCGGCATGTGGGGCCCAGGGTGGGCCTCAGATTTTTCAAAGGGTAACGTTTTCACACATGGAAAAACACTCGAGTGTTTTCAGTATTCATGGCCCAGTATAGCTCCTTCATGCGTATTTCGTAGATAAACAAGAGGCATCTAACAATGGAAATTCTATCACCTTATCTGTTTTACCCTTCCTGCCATCTGGAAGACACACAAGCACACACCTGGGAAGTTCACTTTCTTCTTGAACTCCAAAAAACTTTTATGATTGTACATAGAATCTTCTTAGAGTGCTCAGAAGGCTCCACATGTTCTCCAAACCCTAAAGAAAATGAGGCCTGGAATTCCTTACTCCAGCCAGAACCTGGCCTAGAAGCAGTAAAATTTCTTGAAGTTCCAAGATAAACAGGACACTGACTTCGTAGCAAGTGGAAGGCCACAGGCCGTATCCTATGGGTTACGTGGAAACACATGTGCAATCCCCTTGGTCATGCTGCGGAAAAATCTAAGATTGGTCAGGATAGCACATCGTGGAAGCTGGGCCACTCCATCAGTTCTCTGTGTGGAGGAAAATAGGAAACTTTGGTCTCCCTGCAGTCCCCCATGGACCATACTACCTTTGGTGGTGAAGGGCTCCAGAGTACACCACTGTGGCATAAAAATTATCTTGAGCAGAGGCATTTGCCATTCCTGAAATCCCTTATCTGCTTAAAAGCAGAGCCTCCCAAAAGAACTCAACTGCCATAAATCCCCCTAGGGAATTTCTTGCAACTGGAGAAGATTGACTCTTCACAAGAGATGAGACATTGTCATAAAACTATCATCTCTCCCATCTTTTCCCTTAAAGGCCCATTTATCTTTCCAAAAAGTCATTTGTTTTTCCATAAGTGCCCTTCTCCCCTTTCACTATTAAGATGGTGTATAAGCCTCCAATTCTGACCCCTTCCTTGAGTCACACCTTTCTGTGAACTCCCTTAAGAACATTTTGAATCTGTCTTTTCTCTTGCTGGGCTGTCTTTTGTCAGTTTAACTCAAAGGTCCCCAAGTCCTGAACCTAAGAAGGTAAAGGGAAAGCTCTCTTTCTCTGCAGTGGGTCAGCCTGCGCAAGGCGTCTTCATTTGCCATTCTAGACCCATCCTCTACCTTCTGCCCTCAGCTCTGCCTTAGGAGACTCACCTGCGTGGACTACTTTAACAAGCTCCCTCTGGTTTCCAGTTGGGTTTGGCCAATGGGAAGTATCAGGAAGAGCTCAGAGAAAGAAGAACGAGGTCGTGGTATTTATTCCCCCAGTTCTCCCTGGCGCTGTGGGCTCACCATGGGCTACGCACCTCCACTGAGGGTTCTAGTTCTTGTCAGGGAGCCACCCTATGCAACTTCTCTGGCTCCAGGTTTTAGTAACTGCTCCCTCCTCTTCCCTCTCCGCCCTTGGGGTGAGAAAGTCCTAACTAACTATCCCTTGAATTACCCTATACCCTATTCCACCTTTCTGCACTGTTGTATATAAACTCCTTCCAATTACCTAATTTGGATGTGCTCTTTCTTGCCAGAACCCTCACTGATGTATAGGGAAGGCAGAAGACAATCATGGATTTGGAGGCGATCTCGTTACCTTTGAGCCAGAGCCCCAGGGCTAGGGAGTCACTGAACTCCTCCTACTCCAAGCCCTCTCTCCTGGTCTGGCAGCAGGACCCCAGCTGACTTTTTCATGCTCCTTTAGAGCCATGAAAGCACAATCAATCCTCTTGACCCTTGGGCCATGGACCTTGTGCTTATTACCAAGATGAAGGTAATAACAGGGTAACACCACCAGCATTCCAGCACTTGTGAGTAAGGAGCAATCTGATCTATGTCCCTCTTTCAGCAGAGTTTGTCAAGTCTCCCCTAGACTGGGTAAGGAGAGAGTGGAGAGATAGCACCCACCATGTGCTCAAAACTGCCTCCACAGCGACTTCACCTCAGGTCCCAGGACAAAGCCACACCTTCTTCACTGTCTCCCCACAGGAAAGCCAAGTCCCAACCAAACACGGCACTCTCCTCAGAGATCAGAGGAAGGCTCTATCTTCTCTTTTGGAACAAAACTCTCAATTCTAATATCCATCATAGCCAAAGTATTCCCTGCTTCCTCTCTCCAGTAGATCTCCCAGGAATGGGCTGCCCCACCTAGTAAACTGCATGTTAGACCCCAGTGCAGGAAGGCAGCCACTTGTTTCTTGTCAGGTGCTATAAACAAAAGAGGGAGCAGTAGGTCACCTGCCCACCCCCGATACGAGAAGGGACATCTTTGATGGTAACACGCTCACCTGCACTGTTTCCCTAATAGCTTAAAGGATTCCATCTGAACTTCTTGGCTTGGCATTCAAGGTCATTCAGAATCTGGCCTTAATCTATTCTTCCAGCTACAGGCAAAATTCCTGATCAACTGGTCGGTTAGATGATCAAAGACCTTACAGATGAAGTCAGGGGTCTTCATCTGCCTTTTAGGTGATGGGGTCTGAGCAGTGGGAGAGGTAAGACGATCACAATAAAAGACCACACAGATGTCAGTGTGGTGAAAGACCAGGATGGACGTAGCCTGAGCGGAGGTGGGATGGGGAGGTGAGAAGGAGGGAGAGCCACAGCTTCCTTGGAATGTGACCTTCTGCAAGGTCGGGAGGGTTGTGAGTGAGCCCGCACCCGCCTGCAGAGGAGCATGTGGTGTAGAACAAGCTGCTGGCAGCTCCCCAGAGAATCAAGGGTCAGGGTCTCAGCAGCTGCTGTAGTCCTGCTACAGCCACCCAACCCTCTGCTCCAGGGAAACTGGAAAAGGAGGGAGACAGGTTCAAAAAAGGAAACGAAGAGAAACTTTGAACACAAGAGTCACTGGATTCTCACAATGTCCTGAGCTGAGCCTTATTCTCAGATCCTTTCCAACCTTCCGTGGCATTTCAGACACCTGATCAGACCCTGGAGCTCAGGGAATAGAAGGAGAGGGAGGCTCAGAGGCCCGGGCGGGGAGGCGAGGATTCCAGGTGGGCTGCACTGGTGGCCTCCCCCTGCCCTTCTGCCAGCCTGTGTGCTGAGATGCTGGCGGGGGACCGTCATGAAGCCCCAAGGTGAGCAGAGGGGCTGAAGGTCTTTGTGTCCTGACTTCAAGAGAGCCACCCACCTCCTTAAAGATTTCCTCCATCAAAGACTCAAAGAGGCAATTCACAACAGAAGAAATCAAGATTCGGTAGCACATGTCATGTTGGTCAACCTCACCACCCACCAAAGAAACGCAAATTAAGGCAAAATACAGTTTTTTACCTATCAAACTACCAAACACTGAGAAAGAGAATATACCCATTACGGGGGAGAGTTTAAAGAAACACAGCCTGTTATAAATCGCTGGTGGCCATGTAAAGCAAAACCGTCCTCCCGGTACTTTTTAAAAAGCATCAAAGTGCCTGAAAAGTGGCACACCTGTCACCCAGCCATCTCGCTTAGTGGAATTTATCCCCCATGACGAATCAAGAATGTGACCATGGTACTAACTCTCATTGGATGATGGTCTTTTGTTCAATCTTCCACATTAGAGGACTGAAGATGGTGTCTACCCTCCCCCCCAAACAATTCCTCAACTGGTTTTTAATAAGCACATGTATGAGAAAACATCACCTTAGTGGCCATATAAACAAAAGTCCCAAATACGTTAACTTTCTACACTAGGCCTTAGTTTTTGTTTTTGCTTTTTTTTTTTTTTAAAGATTCGCACCTGAGCTAACTGTTGCCAATCTTTTTTGTTTTTTTGGGTTTTTTTCTGCTTTGTCTCCCCAAATCCCCCCAGTATACAGTTGTATATTTTAGTTGTGGGTCCTTCTAGTTGTGGCATGTGGGACGCTGCCTCAGCATGGCCTGACGAGTGGTGCCATGTCTGCGCCCAGGATCTGAACCAGCGAAACCCTTGGCCGCCGAAGCAGAGCACACGAACTTAACCACTTGGTCACGGGGCCAGCACCTAGGCCTTAGTTTTTGGTTTTGCTTCCACTGTTCCTTCCCAGAAATAGTTTAACCCTTCACACATATTTTTTTAATTGAAAAGTCTTGTATAATGTATGTGACAAATAATTTAATATGGATTTGGCCCACGCTGGGTCAGTCAGGAGAGATTATGATGCAGTAACAAAAATCCCCCAGATTTGTGGGTTTATCACCACAAAGCTTTATTTCTTGCTCATGCAACACATCCCACATGGGTCAGCTGGAGGGTCAGCTTCATGTCACCTCACGTGGGGATCCGAGGTGCTGGAACCTCCATATCTGCAGCATAGCTGGTTGCCCAAGCAGAGGAAGGGAACCCAAGAGGGCACTGCACCAGCAACTCAATCCTCCAGCCTGGGAGAGACGCCCATCACTTCCACTCACGAGTCTTAGAACGAAGCAAGTCACATGGCCACACGAATAACTCCAAGGGTGTGGGAAGCACTATTCTATTATGTGTGGAAGGAAGGAAACCAGAACCACCCCCATGTCTACCACACAAGCCAGAGCCAGGGAGTTTGCCTCTAAGGTATCAGACTTGGGTATCAGACTATGTAATTCACTCCTGAAATTTACTGAGTGCATTGGGAGGAAAGAGGAAATAGGATCGTCCTATTAACTCATGACCCATTCAGTGATTAACTATGGCCTATTTGTTCAGCATTGTGCTAGTAGTTAGGAAAAGACAAAGAATTATAATCACAATGTTTCCAGGTGGTTAAATCCAGTTGAAGAGGTAATACTTGAAATACAAAGTTGTATATAAAATGTAGGGGCTCAGTCATAATGCCTGACAACAATATAGGACTATGGCTTCTTAACCTGCTTCAGGCTTCAGAATCACTCGGGTAGCTATTTCAAATGATCCATCATCAGGCTCCAGTGACAGAAATATTGAATCAGCAAATATTCAGTAAGATGAAGGCCAGGCACATGAATTTTGACCAAACTCCTTAGATGACTCTGGGTCCACCCCAAATTAAGAACCATTGAAATATGAGAACCCAACAGTCTTGCTCTTAAGGGAAAATAGAGTGTTACAGACACCAACTAGAGGTTTAGAGAAGGAAGAGAAACCTATATCCCAGAGCCTTGCTGTCGGGAGTTTTCAAGGGGAAGGTGGGCCCCGAGCCCCTGAAGGAGAGGTAGGGTTTAGCCAAGTGGTTGTGAGAGTTGAGGAGAGGCCAGGGTTCATGGGTAGGTGTACATATACATAAATTACACTAGAGGAATAAAGAATATTTTGATTAGTGGGAACTTAAGTTGCAATGATGTTTAGAATCTAAGTTTCCTGAAAAGTGAGTACAGTCACATGCTGCTTAACAACAGGGATATCTTGCGAGAAACGTGTCATTAGGTGATTTTGTCATTGTGTGAACATCATAGAGTTTACTTACACAAACCTAGACGGTACCACCTACTACATACTAGGCTATATGGTACTAATCGTATGGGACCACCATCGTATATGCAGTCCATCATTGACGGGAACATCGTTACGCAGAGCATGACTGTACTTAGTTTAGACCAATATCCAGCTCTGTCAAAAGCCTTTGAATCAGCACAGTTCCCCAGCACTTCAGACAATGACAAGTAAATGATAAATGCTTCATTAATATTTGTTGAGTTAATTAAATTATTAATTAATCAATTCTGAATCGAGTAACTGAAGATCAAACTTCAAAAGTCAAAGAAGATAATTAATGGCTATTTATGAATAACTTATACCCGACTTCTCCTTTGGTTCTCCTTCTCCCAGAGATTAAAACAAGAAGCTATATGGCCGTTTCATTCTTTTTTTTTTTTTTTAAAGATTTTATTTTTTCCTTTTTCTCCCCAAAGCCCCCCAGTACATAGTTGTATATTCTTCGTTGTGGGTCCTTCTAGTTGTGGCATATGGGACGCTGCCTCAGCGTGGTTTGATGAGCAGTGCCATGTCCGCGCCCAGGATTCGAACCAACGAAACACTGGGCCGCCTGCAGTGGAGTGCGCGAACTTAACCACTCGGCCACGGGGCCAGCCCCGGCCCTTTCATTCTTTTTAATAATACACATGCTACTCCTACTTCCATAAAGCATTCTCAAAGCTCACTGAAGGAACTGAAGAGGCCGTTGAGATCTCCTAAAAGACAGAAGTATTTCAGGGGGAGGCTGATAGAGCATAATGATTAAAACCATGACTGTTGGAGTTGAACAGACCTTCCTTTGTCACTTACTAGCTGTGTCACCTTGGACAAATGAGTCAACCTCTCTGTAAAGTTGGGATAATAATATCTAACTCATAAGAATATTTTAAGGGTTAAATAATACTAAGACCACAAAAACAACTGAGAAAAATCTACGACAATGCCATGGTCAGGACCAATACATGTTGACAATTACCTGTGATAGGTGAGGATATCAAGACATGCATTCAACTGAGGCAGCAAACAGTTTTATCATATGATAAAACTCAAAAGATCAAACCATATAGAGGCAAGTGACCACACTTCAGTCAATATGGGATTTTAGATTTTATTAATTTAGACAACTGCATTAAAAATGCTGGACATTTTGCCATATGCTTAAACTACCTAGCTGATAGATGCAGAAAGCTCCCCGCATCTCATTTTCATAAATCCCTGAGACACAAATGATTTAGGCAACAAACTTTCTTTGCATTGGCCTGACCTGTATTTACAAGGTTCCCTGTTGGCGGTACTACCTCGTTCTCTTCCCAGCCCTGTGCCACTGGCTTAAACAAACACACGCATCTGCTCAGAAGAAGCACACTCAGGTCTTTGTCTCTTCCAGGCAAAGAAACAAAACAAACAAGTAAACAAAAAAGGTTGATATGATAAAAGTTGAGCCAACCATGATTTTTGGCTATAGAACACCAAATTGGCTAAACTAATTTAAAACATCAAAACAGACTTGACTGGATGAATGCACAATTTATTAGATACGGATCCAATAGAGCAGGTTCATAACTGGCCAAAGAAAAGTAACAATAAGAGTAGTGGGCATTTTTAAGCATGTAGTATGTGCCAGGAATTGTGCTAAATGCTTTGTATGAATTATTGTGCCGTCCACACAACAACGTAGTGATGTAGTGTTATTTTACCCATATTTCTCAAACGAGGCAGTAGTAACACTGAGAACGTAGGCAATTTGCCCAAGGAAGCAGCAAATCACCAAAACTCAAGTTGTGATACCCAACCTTATTTCCATGGCTTAGTTCTTATATTTGAATATCAGGAATTCCGTGGATATAATCCATCTTAAATTCAACATGGCCTTCAACAAAACTTCCTAAAATCCTTGTGTTCAAGATCTGAAAATGTAAGCTAGGTTTCAGAAAATGAAATAAATGTATGGTACATTCATCAACCCTGGTCAAGTAGTGTTGATTTTATTACTATTATTCTTATTAAATTTTATGAAAGATGATGTCTGGTTAGGTCCTATATAGATCTGTCTTCATCAAAATATTACTGACGAGATGAAAACATAAAAGAACACTTAATATGCTTACATGTTACAAAAATCATGAATAAGAAACATAAAATTCAAAGACTCTCAATAGGCTCATTATTCTACTCCACAACACCTATGAAATGCTAGGCACTGTCACGGGCACTGGAAACACAGAGATGAGAAACACAATCTCTGACCTCAAGGAACTCATAGTCTGGCCAAAGAGACTAACAGTCTGCAACATTAACCAGATGGTATTGATGAGACAAATACAGAATCCAGTGTTGGGACCCAAACAGTCAGCTAAGCAAGTACAGGATGGTAGCGATGTGGCTCCACGGCCACTGATGTGGAAAAGACTTTGGAGTATATTTTGCTACACACTCCATGATTCAAGAGCAAAACGTTGCTCTCAAAGACACTAACACATTCCTGGAATCTGTTAATGACAGCGTAGTGTTCAGAAGGAAGCAAGTGATAAACTAGCACTCTGGGAAGATTTGATCCTATGCACGGTTCTGAGCTCACTTCTGGGTACCAATATCTAAGAGGGGATGAGAGACATTTCAAACTGGAAAAGATCTAGAAGGAAATGGTGACCAGGATAATAGTGAACCTGAATGCCTGGAGACCTGTGAAAAAGAGGAATTAAGGAACCTGGGTAGCTGTCTTCGAGTATCTCCAGACGTGCCAGATGAAAGAAGGGTTAGATGTCAGCCCTTCCAGAGGGCAGACTAAGTACTAATGGGAGGAAAGTGTACGTGTTAAAATCTTCAAATAACACAACTGTAGCAAAATCAATGGAAAGAAGACAGAAAAGCCTAAAGGCAGTGGTCTATTGCCAGATTGACTTTCTTACTAGTTATCTTGGATAGGGTGTCTGCAGAGAAAGAATGGTACCCAAGATAGTCTGAGAGGAGGAGATTGCAGTGAGCATCTTGTCCAGCAACCCACACCACAGGGAGGCATTTTCATAAGCATCCCCTGCTCATGAAGTCAAAGTGGGATGCAACCTCTGTCCTCTAGGAAGCTGCGATTGGACAACCTGAGCATGAACAACACACAGCTAAATGAATCACAGAGCAGGAAATAAAATATCCAAAGTCTCCTTGCAGGTCCTGTTCCTTCGAGATTTGAAGTTTGAGGGCGTTGCTAAATCCTGGGAATTGTTCCTTGAAAATGTCTCCCACACCTGCCATCCTGATCCTTATCACCCCACTCCTGTCTCCTTCACCAGATTCCCAAGTGCCATTCCTGCTTTAGTTGGGCATTGAGTTTTTGTGTTAGGATGGGGGAAGGGACTCACAAAACGTGTTTAAAAATGGCTGTCATTTGGGGGACCAACTGGAAGGAGTAAAACGGGGCTCCCCAAGATGAACCAGGGCATTGCCACTTCTCCAAGTTCAAAGACTTCCCTTGTAATGCTTCTAATCCTAATAATTAATTCAGTGAATGTTTACTGAATTATTCTATACGGTTTGCCTTTTTTAATGAATCCTCTCAATTTGCCCTCATTGTAAAGACAAGTAAACTCAGACACAGAGAGGTTAGGACCTGGGACCTCACAAACAGTAGTAACCTTTTGCCTCCCCACCCCACCCTACCCCACCCCTACCCCCTATTTGAGCACATATAATCGCCCTCCAAGGTCCACCAGCTAAACCACTGCATGTTACTTTGCCATCTAACCAGCTAACAACTTTTTATACCAATTCATGGCCTTTAAAACTAATAATCAGTCCAAAGATTTTTTTTTTTAAATAACGAACAATATTAAGTAGAGCTGAGACTTCAAGTGTGATACCCAGGACTTTTTGTTTATTTTCTCCTCTTCTCTGGGCCTCGGTTTCCTTGCAAGATGAAGGGTCGGTTCATTAAACTGTTTCCAGGCCTCTCACAGCCCCAACATTTTACGGCTCCTGGATGCCACAGGGTGAATGTAGCACAAGCAAAAATTAGAATTCATTAGAAAATATTACTTATTTATACTTATACTTTTATCTTTCTCCTCTCTCTTTTTTTCTTTTGCCGTTCAGAAGGCTAACCCCAGTCATTGATGAAGTTGAAGAAAAATTCGACCTCTTCTGACTTTGCCCAAACTGGCCTTGAGGAAGAGGAGGAGGGAGGGGGGACGCTCCGGGCCCGGGGGCGGGATGCCCGGGGAGGCCGCCCCTGCTCGCCATCCTCCCTGCGGCCGGGGACCTGGGCGCCGAACCCCCCATCGCGCGTCCAGGACTCCGCGGAGGCGGACAGCGGGGGATGGGCCGGGCCCCTCGGGGCGGAGCGGGGTCCGCAGCCCGGCTCCTGCGCGCACAAAAGGGGCCGCCGCAGCTTCCAGATGGAGCCGGCCGGGAAATCTGCGCCGAGGGCTCTCAGATGCAGGCGCCACAAAGCCAAAACATTAACATTTTGCTTGCTATTTATTCAGCTTCTCCGTCTTTAATTCCCCCTCGCCGAGTAGCCTCCAAATGTGTCTCTTTGAGTATCAAAGTGATCACTTCGGATTAAAGTATTCCTTCTCAAAAGATACCTTAATTAAAATGTGTGTAGTGGGGGGAGAACAGTGGGGAGAGCCCTCAAGACCTCGGTACTTCTAATTCCTCTATCAGAAAGAAAAGACATGACCAGCTAAAGGAAAATGGAGATGGCCTTTTCACAATACAAGGTACACAAACACAAAATAAGCTATTTTTAAGCTTTTTATTCTTTTCTTTGGGACAATAACACCAACAGTAGCCAGTAACATTTACTGAGCGCTTACTATATGCTAGGCACTGTTGTAAGTGCTTTCGTTTAGCATACATATTTTATTATGGACACAGAGGTTAAGTGACTTGCCCAAGGTCACACAGCTGGCAGGTTGCAGAGTTAGGGTTCCGCTCCACAGCCCCCTCCCCTAATTACTGTACCACAGTCCCTTCTCAGCTGCAGCTCTCAAAAGACCTTTGTCAAACCTGAATTTAAACTCTCAACGACTTCGGCCCTTAATAGCAAAATTCTGTTAACACTCAGGTAACGCAGCATTCCCAGTTCACAAAGAAAAGTCAAGGGTTTCTCATGGAGGAGGAAAAGAAGCAGCGTTGTTTACAGGGCTGGATCACAGCCGCTGGTAATGGAGACCCATCCCAGTCACTTGGGGCATCACTTTAAAGTTCCTTTGAAGGAGATTCTTAAACTCTCGGCCTCAGTTTCCTTATCTCTAGAATAGGAACACTGAAGTCAAGTTCTTGTGAAGTTCCGTGAGATGATTCCTGTTCAGGGCGCAGCACCGAGCTGGTACAGGGGAAGCCCTCAGAAAAGGTACTTGATTTTTTTAATGTGGTTGTTATTGCTTCTTATTGAAACCTGGCTATGCAGGTGCAGGGTGCTGGAGAAAAAGACGTTTATGAAGTGGACTTTCACATGGCTGGTTCCCTTGGGAAGCCCACTACAGAGAAAGGAAATGGAAGATTCGTAAGTCAAAGTTGTGGTACCAGGCAAAAATTTATTTACAAGAAAATGTCAGTGAGGTGGACCTTGAAGGAGGAATATCCAACCTGATGTGGGCCTCGTGCTCATCCTCCTGTGCACCCAGAACTGCGCCCGGGGCTCCGTGGCTAAGACGTGGTCCTTCCGAGCGCCTGTGACGTGTTCTTGCCCGCAACTTCAAAGCTGAGTCTGATCAAGCCTGTAGACCTAGCCACCAATTTATAAGTGCAACAGGAGACAGAAGAAGGTGTTGAACTGTGTCATAGGGGTGCAGTCAGCAAAACACAGGATGTGGGAAACTCTATAGGGCAAACGATCCAGTGTCTTTCATAAATAAATTACCAGAAAAAAAAAGGAGACTGTGTAGATTAAAAGAGATTTAAGAGGGGGCTGGCCCCATGGCCGAGTGGTTAAGTTCGCGCGCTCCGCTGCAGGCGGCCCAGTGTTTCGTTGGTTCGAATCCTGGGCGCGGACATGGCACTGCTCATCAGACCACACTGAGGCAGCGTCCCACATACCACAACTAGAAGGACCCACAACGAAGAATACACAACTATGTACCGGGGGGCTTTGGGGAGAAAAAGGAAAAAATAAAATCTTTAAAAAAAATAAATAAATAAATAAAAGAGATTTAAGAGACATATCAGCCAAATGCAATGAGCAGACTTTGAATCTTGATTTGAATAACCAACTGTATAAAAAATGTTTGACAAACGTTTGTGAGACAATTGGAGAAATTTAAACATTGACTAGATACTTGATCTTAAAGAATGACTGTTCGTGGGGGCGGTCCCATGGCTTAGTGGTTAAGTTCATGCGTTCCGCTTCGCCTGGGGTTCACCAGTTCGGATCCTGGGCACAGATCTGCACACTGCTCATCAAGCCACGTTGTGGCGACATCCCACATAGAAGAACTAGAAGGGCTTACAACTAGGATATACAACTATGTACTGGGGCTTTGGGGAGGGAAAAAAGAGGAAAACTGGCAACAGATGTTAGCTCAGGGCCAATCTTCCTCACCAAAAAAAAAGCATACCTTTAAAAAGAAAGAAAGAAAGAATGAATGCTCATTTTTTAGGTGTGATCATGGTATTGTGGTTAAGATTTTGAAAAGAGTCCTTATCTTTTAGAGATACTTACTGAGGTACTTGTAGATGAAACAGTATGATGTCTTGGATCTGCTTAGAAATAATCCATTCAGGGGTAAAGTTGAAACACGATTGGCCATATATTGGTCATTGTTGAAGCTGGGTGATGGATACATGAGGGTTCATTTCCCTATTTTAGTGTATACATATGAAATTTTCCATAATATATTTTTTTTATAAATGATTGTTCTAACCACGGATAAGCATAGAACCAGGCACAAGGACATATGTGTGTTCAGTGCACAGGTGGGAACATCCAGGCACACTGTAAGGAGCAGTGAGCCACGTAGATTCATACAGGTTATGTAAAGGGGTGGGGACACACACATTTGGGCAGAAATGAGGAGGCCTGGTCGTGAAGAGCCATGAATACCAAGAATACAAAGAGCAGCTGACATTTTTGACAATTACTCTGTGCCGAGCATATAGTTTCTCTAACACTCTTTAGTGTTAGATCGATAATTAACTCCATCTTCAGAAGAAGAAGGTGACGCTTACAGAAGGTATGCAACTTACGCAAGCGCACAGTGAGCAAGCTGAGAAGCCAAGATCCAAGCCAGAGAGCCCGAGTAGACAGCCCACCGTCTTAACCACTGCTGGCCGGCAGTGTGTGGCCGATACCCGGTCTGGGCTGGGCTTCATCGGAGCTGTGCTCCAGGAAGATTCATCTGGCGGTAGTGCAGGAGATGGCTTAGAAAGGAAAGAGACTGGAGTTGGGGAAACCAAAAGATGCTGTAGTTGTCTAAATGCAAGATGGTGAAGGCTTGAACGAAGGAATGAGAAAAAATTTTTGTAGGTAGCACCATGGAGTCAATTCCGACTCCTAGTGACCGTGTACAGCAGAGCGGAACCCTGCCTGGTGTTTTGCACCATCCTCTCACCTTCCATCTCTATATCAGACAATGTTCCACCGTTTCTTCATTGGGTTTTCAAGGACAATTTTTTCAGAAGTGGGTGACCAGGTCCTTCTTCCTAGTCTGTCTGATATGTGAAATACCAGTGGCATAGCTTTTAGCAGCACAGCAACATGCAGCCGTCACAGCATGCCAACCAGCAGACGGGTGGTGGGGTGCCCTGACCAGGAAACAACCCAGGCCATAGCAATGAAAGCACCGAATCTTCACCAGACCACCAGGGCTGATGGGAGAGAAAATAGTGAGACTGACATCAGAAATGAAGACAGTAAAAACACATAAGGAGCAAACAGCAGATTGGGTTTAAATGAACAGAGAAGGGAAACCATCAAAGATAGCTCTGAACTCGGGAAGAGATGTAGAAAGAATAATTCCTTTAAATCACTGAGCTGGGGGAGGACATGCATGCTCTTATATTTGATGTAGCTGTGTTGGGATGCACATTATTTGCTATGGGCTATATTCAGATGTCTTTTTACAAAGTGATGCTTTGCCTCATGATTTGCACATCATTATCGATTTAATTTCAGCTACAAAATTGAAAGTAGACATGTCTTTTCAAGAAAAAGAAAAAGCAGTCTTTGATGTACGTTGTGTCTCACGATCCAGGGGCGCCTGCAGATTCTGTTCTGTGCAAATGGTGCTCCCTGGAGCACAGGGCCTTCCTGCCAGATCTGGACAAAACAGCCAGACCACCTGGAGCCTGTTTGTTGAGCGAGGGATTAAAAAGGCCCCGAGGAAGAGGCAGAACCTTCCTGCGTAGGCAGAAAATCAAATCCCTGTTGCTCCAGTAATCTCTCCAACCTGGGATTTATTGGAGATGGGAGGGCCTCTCATCTCCTAGAAGATGAATGTGAAGCCAAGAAGAGTGAGGTAACTGGTCCAAAGTCACACAGCTGGATGTTGGCAGAAGCAGACCTAGACAACAGGGCTTCTGTCGCCCTGCAATTTGTACTCCACCAGGCCTTGAGGTTTCCAAAACACAGCACCTCTGGAGCCACAACAATGTTCTTAATAAGTCCTCCAGTGAGCTACTAATTTCTCCTGTTTTTCAGATTAAGAAACCAAGACTCAAAAGCCAGCTTAGCAGTCAAGATAGCAGTCAGCTGACTTGATTGGTAAATAATGGGACTTTGCAATTTTAACGGGCATGAATGTGACTCGTTGGCATTGCTCTGGGGAGGGCGTGTTAGCCCTTCGGTCCTGGGCACAGCACCAGCTTGACGTGGATACGTTCTACAACCACTTGCTGAGCAACCGATGCAGGGGTCTGAAAGAATGAACTTGACTTAATTATATCTCCATTCTGTGACAAGATGACCTCAGTGAGGTTTTGTGAGTTTATCTTAAAGGTCTGTTGGTAAATTAACAAGTGCAGATTGACTAGGCCCTAGACACACATCTAAGGACTCAGACGGTGTTGGAAAAGTGTCCATGCTCAGGGGAGGCGGGAGAGCCTACTCCAGCATCTTGGCCAGGCATCCTGATGGAGGTATACTGGAGAGATGGCAGTGTCCTCTGGTGCCAAGCCTGCCGGGGCACTCAAAGACATCTGGTCACTCTTTTGAGGAGGCAGAGGCTCAAAACAGCAGAAAAAATTTAATTCAAAGGAGCAGGATGAGCAGCTACATCCTGCTGATGGCTGATCTCAGCAGAATGTGTGTGTGTCACCCAAGACAGGCAGAGGACACAAGAAATGGATCCAAGCTTCCTGTCAAGCCGTGATTCTGCGTCTGGGGCAGGTTGAATAGTAAACCTTCGTGGTCTGCTGGGAAATCACCAAAATGGGAAGGAAGCTCAGAACAGTGCACCTAGTAGCAATGATCCGTGCTACCAATAGGAGTCAGTGTGGCCTCTGCCACCTTGGCTGCTCCGTGCAATTTCCTTCCAGAGCTTTGCAGAGGAGGACTTCTGCTGCAATGACCCATCCATGTGCAGAGGGGCAGCATCTGACCAAGATTAGCACAGTATGCCATAGGAGAATTTGGTTATAAAATTGGAGTGATGGTTGATCCATAGACAGTATAGATGAATGACCTCATGCATTTGTTCACTTTCTGGGCCAGCTGCTGTGCTAAAACCACTAGAGATGCAAGAATAAAGAAGACTTGTGCCCCTACCCTTGGCAACTTAATGAGCTGGTGGAGGATACAAAGAGAAAGTACTCATTTACAGTATATGGCAGGGTCTACAACAGAGGCATGGAGAAAAGGGCTGTGGGAACTCAAAGGAGAAAGCAACTAACTCCATCTGGGGGGAAGCAATGATGAGGAAGGCTGCACAACGGAAGTGACATGTGAGTAGATTCCACGAGATTAGTTTACCAAGTTGGGAGAAATGTCATTCCCAGGAGTGGGAACCGCATGTGTGAAAGTGCAGCAAGTTTGAAAACAGAGGAATAGTCTTCAGCCTCTTGCTACAGCTTCACAACCTTCTGTATCAGATCATCTATAGCTCTGACTGTTGTCCCTCCCAAATGAATGGTTCAGGTCACTCACAAGATTTGTTTTCTTACTGCTGACTCTTATAATTGCTCATTTATGGGCCAATGACTGAAGGAGCAAGACGGTAGCAGACCTCCCCTTAACTTACAAAAGTACAAGGAAATAAACTTTCTGGATAGAGAGCCAAAATAGCCACCATTAAACAAATCCTTTTCGCTCAGCCCTTAGACACATTAGAACTTAAGAAGTATTTGTAGCTGGGCACATTCCTTGCTGACCATCTCTCTCAGTTTTGCAAGAGCAAGGAGGTTACCAGTAGCTAGAATTTTCTAGGGTCTCACACAAATTTCCAGTCACCTTGAACAACCACCGTGGATTGCTCTGTCATGCCATTTTTCAGAAAAGTCTCATTGCCGGCTTATCCCTTCTTGCAATGAAAGGTGTTATGCTCCTTGGAAAATTCTATTTTTATTTTAAATGCTCAGTTGGGAACTTTAAACTTTGTTTTGCTAACTCATTTGTATCTGAAGCTGAACAATAGCATATGATCCGAATTCTATAAATTTTCCTCCCAGCTTCAAAGACTTCCAGTCCCAAGAGCTTGAACGCGGGCACTTTACACAGCCACGTGGTTGGGCTGTGTTGAAGGATCAAGGTTAAACTTTCCATCAGAATAGCATTTGCGGCTAAAATAGTCCCACAGTCACAACTGGGGCGTCCCCACCCTTCTGTCTGCATTTTTGTTGCCCTTCCAGCCATTCTGGTTCCCACAGTGACCCCAGCAGGACAGGAGCTAAAAACAGGAATGGAAAACAGAAAGAGGGGCTCCCCAGAAGATAAAGATACCATGGGAGTTCCCTCGTAGTATTCCTGTCCAGAGTCTGCAAATAATAGTATTTACTGACCGTTTACCTTGTGCCACACACTAGGAATACCATAACAAAGAAACAAAGCCCTGGGCCTCATGGAGCACACATTCCCATGGGGAAGACTGAAAATATGTACCATCACACCAGGCAGTTACATGAAGAAATGGAAAGCTGGCTAAGTGAGCAGAGTGATAGTAGGAGAGGCCAATTTTTGTTCAGATGATCAAAGAAGGCTTCTTTTAGGAGCCAGTATTTGAGCCGAGATGTGTCTAAAGGGAAGAAGAATCCAGATGAATAACCAAGGGAGGTTGCAGGGCCATTTTCTGGGAGGGAAGTGTCTAAGTGCCTAGTCCCCGAGTCAGGGAGGCGAAGGTGGACTCCAGTTCCCATAGTGACCCCCGAGCACAGCGAGCGGAGGTGGTACTCCTGGTGGTCTCCTTTCTGTAGGAACTGCCAGTCCACATCCCAGAAGTGCTCTGGCTGTGTTAGTGGTTAAGACGACTAGTTTTCAGAAGCGCTCAAAACACCAAAGGGAAAGGAGTGAGTCTGACATCCTACAACAGATCCTCTACGCACGAGAGAAGAATCCATTCAAATTCAAAACAAACACACCAAGAATTTCTTTCCATACAAACAGATTTGCATTCATTTATTTCTATCAATAAGATGTGTATATGACATCTATCTATAGAAGCATTTAATGGAAATTGAGTTAGTCAAATACCGTACTTCCCAGAATGAGTATGTTTTTATCTTAAGCATTCTATCACTGTTCTTTATTTTCATATTGGGGGAAATTCTCCTTTACCTTTCAATTCTTCTTTCAAAATTTTAGTTTTGGAAAATAAATCCTTAGTTTCCAAGAGCTCTTTCTTATTCTCTGATTATTCCTTTTTTCACAGCATACTGTTTTTATTTTATGGATACAAAACCTTCTTGAACCTCTCCAAAGATATTAAGTAGAGGATTTTTAAAAACTTTTCTCATGTTCCCAGATTTAACCATTTTCTTGTAGGAGAATTGTTCTATTTGATCTGTCATGACATTTGTTTTCATGTTGCTGGTTTTCTTTAGATCTGGTGACCACTGTTGGTACAACCGGGTTGAATTTTCAATGTTAGTAGTGATGCCTTTTTTGCTGTTGTATTTGTGCATGTCCCTTTCCATCACCCCATCACTAGGTATTTTCCAAGAATAGAAAACCTACCTGACTAATTTTATGCATATGGGTGGGGATTGTTGCTGGCAGAATTCCATCACCATGAGAAGGTAACAAGCTGGCACTGGCATCCACATTGCAGCCTTAATTCTATCCAAAGGCTTTATCCAATTTCTTTAGAGAGACATCTGATGTGTAGCTCAGGGAAGGAGAGGGGATAAAAACCTAGGCTACTTGTCCTCTGTACAGAAGGGAAAAGCGGCTGTGGGATCAGGGCAGTCAATCTTCTCGTGCTTCTTAGATGGAGGCATTACCCCCTTTTATTTCGAAAGAAGTGGGAGCATTTTCAGTTGTCATAATAACTAAGAAATCATTGGTACCAGCATTTAATGGGAGGGGCCAGGAATGACAAATGACCCATAATACACAGGACCATCACATTAAATGAAGTTCGATACAGCACAAAATGCCAGTAGTGCCTCCATTGAGAAAGTGGGAGACAGACTTTCAACTAAATAGCCCCCTCTCCCCAGCACCATTCCCAGCTTTCATTCTCATTCACACCAACTCTTGTACTTGTTCTTCATGTCTGATCCTGAAGACCCTCAAGGTCTCTGTCCTGCGAGTGGGTGCTCTCTGTGTTATGGGCCCCCTTCTAGACATTCTGGGCCACAGCTTCCCTGCTCTACTTTAACTAGCAAGGGGCTTCCACTTTTTCATTATCCACAAGTTTATCGAAAGCTCTATTTGCCGCTAATCTCTTTTTTTTTTTCCTCTTTGTTATTATGGGATTATTCCTGTATTACCATTTCATTAAGGCCTCAAGAAAGAGGGAAAGAGAAAAACTTAGCTTCCATCTGACATCATGACTTCAGTTTTTGTTGTATCAATATAAGTCAGTATCTCAATTCCCTTCTAAGTACAAAAAGGATATGAGCATACTTCCCATTTCTTCCAACTAACACTCTCCCCTTCCACCTTCCATCCTGTACCTTGCACTTGACCATCGCTAATTTCATTACCATTTACATTCATTTCTGCAACTGCAAACAAGTCATCCATTCTTTGTCCATCAATTGACTTTAAAAGTTGAAAATCAGGGGCCAGCTTGGTGGCAGAATGGAGTTAAGTTTGTGCACTCCACTTGGGCCTCCTGGGGTTCGCAGGTTCAGATCCTGGGTGCAGACCCAAACACTGCTCATCAGGCCATGCTGTGCTGGCGTCCCACATACAAAATAGAGGAAGACTGGCACAGGTGTTAGCTCAGGGACAAACTTCCTCATCAAAAGAAAAATTGAAAATCAATAACTTTTACTTAAATTTAAATATTATTTACAGCTGCCCCACATAGAGTTTTTGAATTATATTTCCTATTGACTAGGTCCTAACATTCAACAGAGAACCTTCTTGGAATAGAATTAAATGGATTCTCTCTCTCTCATTCTCTCTCTCTTTCTCAGATAGTTAATTTTATATGTCAACTTGACTGGGCCATGAGGTGCCCAGATATTTGGCTAAAATTTATTCTGGGTGTGTCTGTGAGGGTATTTCTGGCTGAGATAATATTTGGGTGGGTTGACTGAGTAAAGAAGATTGCCCTTCCCAGTGTGGGTGGGCCTCATCCAAGCCCTGGGAGGCCTGAACAGGAAAGAGGCAGGGTAGGAGAGAATTCGCTCTCTCAGCCCAACTACTTTCAAGCTGGGCATCAGTCTTCTCCCGCGCTTGGACTAGAACTTATACCATCAGCTTTCCTGGTTCTCAGGCCCTTGGACTCAGACTAGAATTATCCCACCGGCTCTCCTGGGTCTCCAGCTTGCAGATGGCAGATTGTGGGACTTCTCAGCCTCCATAATCATGCAAGCCAATTCCTTATAACAAATTTGTATATATATGTACCTATATATAAGCAAGAACGAGATGGTTAATCAGCATGTGTTTCAAGGTTTCTCCCTTAACCCTCCCTAGACATGCGATGGGAAAGACAGGCTCATGGAGTTCATTGTCATCATCAGGTCTCAAAAGAACACCACAAGAAATCCTTGGGCAGGGGGGAAAAGTGAGGTGGAGGAGATAAGTGCTGGTGTGAGGGGATAGCCAGCTGCAGTGGCTGCCAGGAGAGGAGAGGCCAGGGCCCGCAGAGGGACAGCGCCTGCAGAGAGCTCCTCTCCTCCATGTTGTCCTGTGAAGACCGGTGTTTGCCCTTCCTCTATTGCTATTTGATGAATATTTTTCTTAAAAATGATACATCATGATTGTGCAACTTTCATTCTGGAGAGGCAAAGAGGCAGAGGAAATAGCAGATGCGGAGATCCTGTGATGGGGTGGTGCTGGCATGTTAGAGAATTTGCAAAGGGGTCGGTGTGACTTGAAAGAGAGTCAACAGGGAGGATGGTACAAAAAGGAAATGAGGGCAGAGAGGCCACAGAGGGTCAGATTCTGTAAAGTAGTAGCCATAACAAGGAATGTGACCTTCTTCATTGCATGAACTGGAAACCACTGGTAAGTTTTGAGCAGAGGAGCCACATTATCTGACTTACTTTTTCTCAGAAACACTCTAGCTACTGTGTGGGAAATGGACTGGAACGGGACAGACAGAGCAAGGAAGCATTGGAGATGATTGCATTTGCTCTGGAAAGAAATGGCAGTGACTCATTAGGATGGTGCAAGAAGATGAGGAGAAGAGGTTGGACTGGGACATACTTTGAGAGTGGGGCTAACAGAGTTTGCTAATAGATTGGATGTGGAGTGTGAGAACTTGAGAGGAATCAAAGATGCTCAAAGATTTTGACGTAAACAACTGTGAACATGGAGTTGCTGTTTACTGAATTGAGGAGCAAATGGGATGAGCAGATTGTAGAGGAAAATCAAGAGTTTAATTGCATCTTAAGTGTGAGATGCTAGATACGCAAATGGAGACACTGAGTTAGCAGTCAGCCAGGAGCCTGGAGTTTGGGGCGAAGGTCAGGGCTGTGCAAACATATTGAGGGCATTGACGTGGGTACGGTATTAAGAGCCATTGGGGTGCATGAGAGTACCTATGGTCCTGCATGTAAATAGTGAGGAGAGGGGCTCCTCTGGGTCCAGAGCAGATCTCTGGGGCTTCCCCCATGTAGAGGTCAACAAAAGACAGAGGAGAATGGGAAGAAGTGGCCAGTGAAGAAGAGTGAAAACCATCTAGCTTAATGGAACCAAAATGAAACCAAATTTAAAATGACAGCAGTGACAACTCTGACAAATGTCACTGAGAGATTACTTAGGATGAGGACCCAGGATTAATGTTTGGAGTCAGCAACATGATCTTTGGTGATCCTGACGATGATTTGGTAGTACTTAATGAAATTAGGTATACGAATACAGGAAGTCCCAGCAATGCCATTTATATGTATATAACCCAGAGAAACTTTCTCATAGTCACATGAGGACATTTGTTAGAATTTTCGTTGTAGCAACGTTTATGGAAACAAGGAATTGGAAACCACCTTGAGGTCTAACAACAGGAGAATAGATAAGGTAGGATTATGAACTGGATAGGATACAATGGAGCAGTCATAAATAATGGATTAAATTATGTACAACCATTTGGATAGATTTTAAAAATAACATTGAATGAAAATACAATAAGAAAAAAATTTTAAAGAGTAAAAAACAGTAAGATTTATAACATGATTCTACTATTATATAAATTTTAAAACAACACACTCAAACAACACTGCATAACCTTTAAGAATACTAGGAAGGTAGATTGAAAGGACATGGCTTGAATATACCAGAGTGGGTGCATGTGGGGTAAGGAGAATGGGACTGGGGAGAATGAGGAAAGGGCAGAAAAATAAAATAAAACCAAACAGAAGAGATGGACCAATAGTATTCATTGGCATGAACTGAGGAGTGTGATTAACTGAATTCTATTCACCTGAGATCCTTGCCTCACATCCTCGCAACAAGAGATAAAGAAGCTAAGAAACGGGCAGAGCGAGAAGGTAGGCAATTTGTCCCAAACTCTTTCCCTGTACAGGCTTCACCGTCCCTATCAGCTCCTTCCGTCCTCCTCCTCTTCAGGCTCCACTTGATCTTTCGGCAGCACTTCTGGTCACCCACCCCTGCCTGATGGGTCCTTCCACCTTTGACCACTTAGGGCCTCCTTAGATGTCCCCCAGGGGAACTTACTCTCTCTCGGAGGGCCCCAGAGCACACTCTGTGTACCGTACTTTGATTGTCAACCTTCATCACAGTGTATTTGATTATCTATTTATTCCTCCACCTGCCTGTCTTAGGGCTGCCCCGGGGATTTCAGATCCCATTTAGGAGTTTTCCCAGAGACTCTTCCAACATTTCTCTACTAACTGAGAACAGCATAGACTGTTTAACCTTCAGCTTTTTGCACAATGGCTGGCACATCTATAGCCGTAAGTGAATTTTAGGTTTATAGAATGATTCAAAATATACGCCTTAGATGGATAAATTAATAACACTGTAGAGAAATGATATTATATCTTTCTTTTAAAAGCTTTTGTACTCTTGAGTTTAATACCTTTTGAAAAGTGATTTGTGAAGGGAAAGAGACAAATTTCCCCCACAGAAGAATTCCAAATAATATCCGTAGACACTCTACCCTCCAGCAGGGGACGCAGAACTTCCCACGCCTCAGAGGCGGGCTGCGCACAGCAGGTTTGGGAAAGAGCAACTTCACAGTGGTGGAATCTGACAAACACTACATCATCCAGGTTGTCAAGGTCAGCATCAACAGCCATAAATCGTGTCAATAATATGTATTTTTGAAATGATGTAACGAAAATGGCACTTGACCTCTGTGAACTCCCTCCCCAAAACACATAACCCAGTCTAATCGTGAGAAAAACACCCAACAAATCCCAGCTGTGGGGCATTCTACAGAACACCTGACAACTACTCCTCAGAACTGCCAGGGCCACCAAAATCTCGGAAAAATTGTCACAGCAAAGGCGAGCCCAAAGAGACATGATAACTAAATGCAATATGGTAGCCTGGATGGGGTCCTGGAATAGAAAAAGGACACTAGGTAAAATTAAGGAAACCTGAATAAACTATGGACTTTAGTTAGTAATAACATACCAATATTGGCTCATTAATTATAACAAATACACCATACTGATGTAAGGTGTTACTAATAGGGGAAACTGCTTGGGGGGAGGGGGAGGCGTGTATGGGAACTCTGTGTTCTATATTGTCAATTTTTCCATAAGTCTAAAACTGCTCTAAAGAATAAACATTATTAAAAATAAATTGGGATTTTTTAAAAAAATAATTGCCAATACCGTAACAGCAGCAGCTTATGTGCTTTCTATTATCATTAGCATAGTTGACCCATGGAACAAACCATAGACTACCCCCTTCCCACCCCCCCCCATCAAACTAGTTAAGCCCACAAACTGGTAAAACTGACAAAACCTAAAAAAGAGTCAAGAAACAGGTGCCCAGGAGACAGCCGACTATGGCTCGTAGAACGTAGAGCAGGATCAGGACTTGGAAGTCCCCCCGTCTCCGGTGAGACTGGGGTGAGTCGCTTCTCCATGGAAGAGGGCCCAGTTACTTTACACACTAGTACCCAGAAGATGCAACCCCAAAGAGAGGAGCAATGAGAGAGAGACGGGGCGGGGGGTGAGGGAGATAATGCATTAGTCAGGGTCCTCCAGAGAAACAGAAGCAATAGACTCTATATTTATGGTCACTTTTTGCACATTTTTGCAAGGCAGTCACCTAAGGCAATATTTTGCTGAGAAAACAAGATTTTTTTGAGCAAACACACGTTTCTTTAGGATTAGAAGAGATCTGAATATGAGAGCAGTTCGTACACTGCGGTCAACTGTCCATATATCAGTTGTATCATTCTACCTCATTAGCCCCTTGATGTCATCAACAGAACCAGGATACACTGATCTACAGCCTCAGAGCAGACAAACCGAGGAGTATTGCTGGTAACAACTAAGAAACCTCAATTTGCAAAAGCCATATTGGGAAGCCCAAAGCGGGTTACCTAAGGGAGCTCTCAGCAAGTTAATGTAGAGTGGAGATGGACACTTAGGCAAGGGGCCATCCTCCCAAAGCGGATGTGAGAATTAAGCAAGGAAGAAAAAAAGCTGAGTCAGAGAGAAGTGATCTTTTCCATTAGTTGAAAGTATTTAATTTTATTTCTTTTTCCTGGGTCGTTTCCTGCAAGAGAAGGGACTGTTGATAAAAAGGCAAAATGGGATTGGCATTTTATGCAGTGTAATAGAAATATGGAAATGTAATCATTAAATGCTTAACATAAGACTAGTTAATAAAACCAAACCCTCTCTTCTCTCAATGGCTTTTGCAAAAGTTTTCTGCCAAAGAACAATCTCAACAGCTAGCACAAGCGAGCATGTGGTTATTGTGCAAGGAGAGGTTTTTTCTCCTGCAGTTCTCTGGCATCAAAAGCATTCAGCAAGAGTGGTGGGAGCATCTTTGGATGCTTAGAAACAGAGAGGAATTTTTCTACTTGGAAATCCGATTGCTTTTTATCTATGTGGTTTGCACTGTGTTCCCTATGTTTCTGCGGCTGTGTGATGCTTGACAGTGTCAGGCAAGGATCGAAGGCGGGAAAAATGAAGTTTTGTGGAAACAAAATAATCATTCAGAGACTCCACTGTTGAATATTGCAAAACTCTAGGGGAGGGGTACTTAAGAAAAGCCAGTGAGTAATCCTCATTCCCCCATCCGACACGGTTCCTGTGCTCTTCCTGCATCCCCAGTTTCCTCTAGGGAAAAACAAACATTGATTAAATGCCTACGTGCAGAGTCTGAAACACCTGGGAAAGCGAATCCCAAAAGGTTAGGTCTAGATGGTCCCTACAATCCGAATGAATTGGTTTAATAACTTCAGTTGCTGGGGTTTTGCTTTGGTTTTTTTGCTTTTCTAAACTAGCTAATTCCTGTTTGTGAATGAACGTTTATATCTAGACAAGCTCTCTTTTCCGCACAGAAGCTATAGAAGGCCTTAAAGCAATGTTTCTTAAACTTTTGAGGTTATGGGTTGTCCTTTTAAGAACATAATTAAAGCTACAGAATCTTCTCATATAGAGGGACACATGCGCACGCACACACAAACACGCACACAGAGACATAGATACCACGTAAAAAACCCTTGCTCTAAGTAATTTTCCACAGTTCCTCACATTCCTCTAGCTTTGTACGTTTGGTGTGCATTCACATGAGCTTATGCAAGTTGTAGCAAATTAGACTCATTCCCCGGAATCCTTGCAGGTATCATTCCTGGCGGGCACACAAATGCAGGTCTGAGTTAAGAAATGACACAAGGTATCGGTAAGCGAGGCGACACAGCCTGGAGGTTAGACCATGTGCCTCAGTTCCTGTGCTAGTTGACCTGCTGTGGCACTTTGGGCAAGTTCCTTTAGTTGTTTTCTCAGCTGTAAAAGGGAGATAAAACAGTACTACCTCAAATGGGTACTGCCCAACACCACCACGCACTTAGTAAGCTCTCAATAAAAGTTAGCAATTACTGCTTATGCTTTAACTCGAACTGTGCTCCCTTTATTACTTGGCTGCTCTATCCTCATTCTTCTCCCAAATCTTGTTAAAAAACACACAGAGTCACAAGAAGTGGAAGGGAACAGACAATCCAGTCCAAGGACGGCCCAAACAGGTGGTCCTCGTTTCTCTACCGGAATATTTCCCATAGGACATCTAAGATCCCTTGTCTTGCTAAACCCTCATGAGCCACTGCAACGGGGAGCTTCACTGTCTCTCGAGTAGCCCCTTCTAACTTGGGACAAGTGTGTTTATAAAGACCCTTTTCCTTTTATTAAACTGAAATCTTCCTGTCTTAAAGCAGCCACTATTATCCTAGCTTGCTCTTTAGAAGCATGCAGAATCTGTCTCACTTTCCTTCCTGCATGAGAAGTGTCCAGAAGGCAAGACATATCCATATTCATCTTCTACACATCCCAGGCTCAATGCACAGTACCTAGCCCTGAGTTGGTGCTCCGTTTTGTATTTAATTCATTAAACCTTTGAATATTTGGAAGCAGCTATGAGATACCTCCACAGCCTTAAAGGTCCCTCTTAAAAGCTAACTTTCCCCTGTTTCTTCAAAATCCCTCTTATAATATGGTTCCCAGACCATCACCATCTCAGTGGTCATGCAGTTGGAGGACAATATTCCAAATGAAGTCTGACCAGGTCAGAGAGGGAAAATCACCATCCCTGTTCTGTTCACTTCATTCATTCCACCCACTCATTAACTCATTCACAAACAGCACCTTCTATTCTTGATGCTACAAAATTCTTAGAGATTTAAAAATGGGAATTGCATCTAATACACAGCTCGACACACTTGACCGTTGACGGATTATTACATTTTCCTTTAGGGAAAAGCCATGCTAGTTCTTTCTAAATCGGCTGTGGCACCAACTTCAGTTCACACGGACCATGGGAACATTTGGTGCTCGCCACTTCAGTTGCTGAGCATCTTTAACTTTCCTGATTGGCCTAATCTTTCTCCAAAATCAATTTTAACGAGAGAAAGTTTACTTTTTCTTCCTCTCATGGTTGTAACTTTCTTATTCCTTCTAGCACAGCTTTCAGTGACTGTTAACCTTTCTGTTTCTCCCTTCACTCAGCGGCCAACATACATCTCTTCCTTTTGACCTCCGTAGTTGTAGAAGAATGTGTCAGCCATTCCCAGAGCACACGGCCTTCACAAACCATCACCAGGAACCAAAGGGGCAGGGGAAATAAAAGAAGAAATATTTTACTAAGTAGAGATTTAAAAAAACAAAACACTGCTTCCATGCTTCTGCAGGCAAGTCAGCAACACAAATACCAAAAACTTTGCGATTCTCCCAAGGAACAGCCGACAGGTTTAATTTTAGCACAATCCTTGAAAGAGCTCAGGGAGCCCAGGATAACTGATCGTACTGTAAATCCATGATACAACAGGACAGGAGGGGTGCGCGTCCCTTAATAAATATTGATACTGGCTCTCAGATTTTCATATGATGACTGTTTTCAAAGGGAGAGTCTTTTATCTGAAGGATCAGATTGACAGGTAGTGATCTGAAAGCTCTTTCATCAACAAAATGGGTGGAGAAACACCAGCATAATTAACTCTTTTAGCGGCTGATTTTTTTTTAAGACCTTTGATTCCACGACTCTCAATTCACTATTCTCTTTCTGAAGTAAGTTCCATCTCCCGGGTGGTCAAGGAAGTTCTACCAACTTCTTCAAGGTCAAGCTACAAACCCGTGGGCGATTTGAGGTCAGGCTGCCCCTGCATGATTGCGGCTGAGTCAGACGGGAGCACCAAGAGTGTGACTCTCCATGGGACGGGTGACGATCCAAGGGGGGCACAAGAAGGGACCCAAGGGAAGACCCTGAGGAGATGGAAATGGCTGACCTACAGCATGTTCACAGCCATTCGTGAGGAAAAAGCTACCAAAGTACCACAACCCCACAGACTGTTCCCACTTACACAATTTCTCAGAGAACAAGTACAAAGCCGGGAGAAACCTAGAATGCAACCCTAGGGACCCGACTAGAAAACAGAACAGAGTTCAGGTGGTGTTTCCAAAGTTTTGACCCCGGAAGAGAAAGGAGGCTGGAGTAACTGACTGGCTGGGTTGGATTTTTAAGGTGCATGTTACAATGCTCACATGATGACCACCCGAGGCAGAGGCTATCCAACAAGAACTGAGAAGAAATTTCTGACAAGATGCTTCTGAATAGAGCAGGAGGGTCTTAAAGGGCGCAAGAAAGAAAAGTACCCACACAAGATGGTAAAAACAGAGTATGATGGAAGACAAATCAACTTTAATATATAAAAAGAAAAGCAGCTGGCTTCTTCAGAGCACATAACAATCCTAAACTCTTAATATTATTATTCTTATTAAATATTTGTATAAATAATTGATAGTATGAAATTCATGACTTGAATTCAGCAGTGGAACAGTACACATTGTCCCTTTCAAATGAACTTTATTTTATTTTAACAGAACCAAATGAGATAATGCATACAAAGGGCCTGTCACTTAAAACTCTATTTGTTCATTTATTCGTTTATCAATTCTATGAAGATTTACAGATTAGCAAGTCCTCAATGCAGTTGATTTAAAAAAAAGAAACATAAGGAAGTATATAAGTGAGATGCTGATCCCCAAAACAGGGACAGAATTCCAAAGCCAAGTCATTCCTCCCAGAGGTGACGCTACGGGGGACAGCAGGACTCAAGCCCGCACCCAGTCAGCACCATTCCTTGCAGTGGAGCCCATATGTGCCAGGACACAGCACTCCAGTGTGGGCACCTGCCACACGCAGAGCCTGCCAGTGTCAGATGCTGAGGGGGGAAACCCCAGGCCTGCCTCAGAAGGGGCCAAGCACAGATTCTCTGGAAAGCCAGACTGCATGGTGCCCTTTCACACAGGAATCTCCTTGGGTAACGAATGTTTTCTTTTCATATACCCACAGAACTGGAGACTAAGGGGAGGCCTATGCCGCACAAGAGGACTGGAGCTTCAGAAAACAGTCCTTCAACTCAACCAGTACAGACTGGCCCATGGGAGCCCCCCAGACCGGTAGACCTTTTATACCTGCTGTTCATTTGATGCAGGAACTGTTCTAGCTTAAAGAAAATTTAAGAAACGCAACAACTAGATGCAATGTGTAATCTTTCGTTGGAACCCAGATTGAAAAAAGAAAACCAGTAAGAACATTATTGGACAATTGAGGGGATTTGAATATGATGACTATATTAGAGTATAGTATTTTACCAGCGTGTAGCACGATCATTGTTTTGTGCTAATATATGACAAGAGCCTCGTTCTTAGGCAATACATGGTGAAATATCTGAGGATGAGATATCATCATTTCAGCAACTTACTTGCAAAAGTTCAGGCAAATATAAATAAATAATACAGATATGCTTATCGACAGAGATACAAGCAAATGTAGAAAAATGTTAACAATTGCTAAATACAGATGAAGTGCACATGCACGTTCACGCGAATATTCTTTCTATTTCTGCGGGCATTTGAAATTTTTTTAAATAAAAAGTTGGGGAAAACTTTACTGTAACAGTAAATTTAAAAATGTAAAATTGCAGGGGCCAGGCTGGTGGCATAGTGCTTAAGTTCGGCACTCTGCTTTGGCAGCCAGGGGTTCACGGGTTCAGATCCTGGGCATGGACCTACACATAGCTCATCAAGCCATGCTGTGGTGGCATCTCTCATAGAAAAAATAGAGTAAGATCGGCACAGATATTAGCTCAGGGCCAATCTTCCCCATCAAAAAAAAAAAAAGGAAAATTCCGTATTGAAAGGACATACTAAATGTCAGGAAAATTTATCCAGAATGGTCAACAGCAAGACATAGGCTAGTAATTTTATCAAACTTTTGATAAAAATAAATTATTTTTTGGATACCTAGACAAAACGACTAAGTCGCTGATAGGGGAAAGAAAACCAGTTTGTCGTTTTATTTTTTACAGTAATGTGATATGCCAGGAGACAATAGAGAAATAATTTACATACTTCGGAAAATAAAATATAAGCAAAAGATTTTATATCCAGCCCATTGACCTCAAGAATAGATGACACAGACATTTTAACTTTTATTTTGAAATAATTTTACAGTTATATAACAGTTGCAAAAAAAAAGAGAGAGAGAGAGAGTTTCTGTAAATCTTGTGCCCAGGTCTCCCTAATGTTCTCATTTTCCACAGCCACAGCGCAATGATCAAAACAGGAAGCTAACGTTGGTACAACACTATGAACAAAGCTATAGCCCTTATTCAAACTTCACCAGTTTTTCTACAAATGTCCTTTCTAAATTCTGAGATTGAATCCAGGATCCCACATTGCATTTAGCTGTTAATGTCTCCCTAGGGTGCCCCAATTTGTAACAATTCCTCAATCTTTCCTTGTCTTTCATGACCCTGGCACTTTTGAAAAGTACTGGCCCATTATTTCATACAAAGTCTCCCAGTTTGCGTTAGTCTGATGCTTTCTCGTGATTACATTGAGATTATGCATTTTTGGCAAGAATATGTAGAAATGATGCTGTTCTCTTTCTAGTGCATCACACCGGGGGTATATGATATTAGCACGTCTTATAACCTGTGATGTTAACTCTGATCACCTGGTTAAGGTGCTGTGACCTGGGTTTCTCTACTATGAAGTTGCTCTTTTTCCCTTTGTAACTAATAAATATCGTGGGGGAAATACTTTGAAACTAAGCAAATATCCTATGCCTCCTCAAAGTTTCATCCAAAGTTAGCATCCATTCAGGGACCTTGCCTACAACAAATAGTAGTGGGGCGTTTGCCTATTTGTGACTTCGTATTTCCTCATATCTTCTACATTTTTAAATTAGTAGTCTTCTATAAGGAAAGGCTATCCCTCCTTCTACTTTTTAAATTTATTCAATGATTTATTTATATGGGTATGGGTTCATAGATATTTCTTTTATTCTGTGGGTTATAATACAACATTCTCATTACTTATTTTTTTGCTTAAATTGTTTTAGTTGTGGATATTGGGAACACCTTCTGATTGGCTCACGTGTCCTAGAGAAAGACTTTTTAAAAGAGACATAAACATCACTATTAAAGAAAAGGTTTAGGGGAGCCGGCCCCGTGGCCGAGTGGTTAAGTTCATGTGCTCCACTTCCACGGCCCAGGGCTTCACTGGTTTGGATCCTGGGCTTGGACTGAGTGCCACTCATTAAGCCATGCTGAGGCGGTGTCCCACGTCACAGAACCAGAAGGACCTAGCACGAGAATATTCAACTATGTGCTGGGGGGCTTTGCAGAGAAGAAGAAAGAGAAAAAGAAGACTGGCAACAGATGTTAGCTCAGGTGCCAATCTTTAAAAACAAAGAAAGAAAAGATTTAAACACTTACCATTACAATAAGAAAAGAAATACTTAATGTTCATCAAAAGAAGTCATTAAGAGAGTGAAAGGTAAGCTACAGAGTAGCAGAAGATTTTTGCAATACATGTTATATCCAGAATAAGTAAAGGACTCGTAAGTCAATAAGAAAACGTCAGCTGACCAAGACTAAAAGACTTGAATAGACACTTCCTGAAGGAGGAAATTCAAATGACCGATAAACATGTGAAAAGGAGCTCATCCTCATTAGTAATCAGGGCAAATTAAAACCACAATGAGATGTCACTACACACCTGCTGGATTACTTTAAAGTGAAGTACATGGGGCCAGTCCGATGGCGTAGTGGTTGAGTTTGTGTGCTCCGCTTCAGCAGCCCAGGTTTGCAGGTTCAGATCTGAGTCTGGAACCTACACACTATTCACCAAGCCATGCTATGGCGACACCTCACATACAAAAAATAGAGGAAGACTGGCACAGATGTTAGCTCAGGGACAATTTTACTCAAGCAAAAAGGGGAAGATTGACAACAGATGTTAGCTCAGGGCCAATCTTCTTCAGCAAAAAAAATAAAAATAAATAAAATGAAATAAAACTACTTTGGAAAACAGGTTGAATTTTTCCACTATAGTTGAAGATATCTGTAAACTATTACCTGTTGATTCTATTCCTAGCTATTTACCTCATAGAAATGTATGCTTATGCATACCTACATACATATATAATAACATTCATAGAGGCATTATTCATAATAGACACAATAATTGGAAATTACCCAAATGTTATCCATGTAGAATAGATAATTTATAGTATCTTTACTTAATGGAATATTATATAGTAATGAAAATGAATAAACTATTACTGTACACAACAACACAGATGAATCTTAAAAACAAAGCATTAAGCAAAAACAACAAAAATAAATATATATCAGTGGTGATAAGGTGCTATGGAGACAATAATGACATAAATCAAAAAAAGAACTTTAAAAATTAATAAAGATGTAGAAAAAAATAGACTAGCAGTGAGCCCTGAAATCAGTTAAAAATTAAAATATGTTTGGTGAATTATATATTATAAATATAGTAGAAAAATAGGACATAAATTCAAATAATGTTCTTAAAAGAGAAGAGATATATTGTAAAAAATTAATAATCCTATATTGAGTATAATATACCCTACAGTAAAAACAAACTCAGTAATTCCTGTATGAGTGTATTTTACTTATTATGATTTTATAAGTAGATTTAATAACAAGTAGAGAAAGTCGTTCCCTTCTATCTCTTTATCAAAACTTTCTCAGTAATTTCCTTCCACTTATTATCATAAATGACTTTCAGGATCATTTTGTCACATTCCAAAAATGGCATACATTTCATAAAGGCTTTCAAATATATTAGCACAAGTCTGCCCTTTGAGTTTGGTGGCCAATATTCTTTTTCTCATTTGCAATTCTGTGTCTGTTTTCTTTTTTCCTTGACAGAACCAGCCAGAGACTCATCTATGTTATTTTCTCTTTCAGTGAAAGAATTATTAGACTTACTTCTTGGTTTTCCTTGTATTCAATTAAAAAAAATGCTAAACAAATACATATCACAAGATTTAAGTATTATGAAAAAAGATAATAAAGCTGGGTAATAAAGAAGAGAAAGTGACAGTGAGTTCTATTTTATGTGATGATCAGAAAAGACTCATTGGCAAGTTGCTCTGTGGACGGAGACCTCCCAGCTGTGGCTCCGTGAAGGCAAAGTGCCCCAGGGACAGAGAATGGCCTTTGCAAAGGTCCTACAATATGCTTGGTGCCAGAGATCCGGTACGAAGGCTAATGTGCTGGAGTGGAATATACAAAGGTGAAGAGCATTAGGAGAAAAAGTTGGAGAGACAGTGTTGAAGCAGATTTTATGGGGCCTTGTAGGCCATTTTAAGGACTTCAGAGAGTTTTAAGGAGAGGACTATTACAGACTGAATTATGTTCCCCCCCAAATTCATGTGTTGAAATACTAAATGCGACTGTATTGGGAGATAGGGCCTTTAAAGAGGTAGTTATGGTTAAATGAGATCATGAGGGTGGGACCCTAACCTAATATGACTGGTGTCCTTATAAGAAGAAGAAGAGACACCAGAGATGCACACACATGGAGAAAAGGCCATGTGAGGACATAGCGAGAAGAGGCCATCTGCGAGCCACAGAGAGAGACCTCAGGAGAAACCAGTCTTACCGGTACCTTAATCCTGAAGTCCCAGCCTACAGAACTCTGGGAAAATAAATTTGTTTGAGCCATCCAGTCTGTAGTATTTTGATATGACAGCCCTAGCAAACTAACACAAGGAGTGACATGATCTGCTTTCCATTTCTCCTGCAGCCAGTCCTTTCTGCCCAGCCTCTCTCCTTCGACTTAGGATATCTTAGTATAACTCTGCCAGAGTCTTCATCACTTACATCCAAAGATCTTGTGTTCTGTGGAATGGTCCAAATATGGACTGATTCTTTGTTATCTTCTTTCAGTATGGCATTTTAAATCTTGCATAAAATTCCTTCACGTTTCTGCATCAGGAGGCATCTTCTCTAGTTTTCAGTTCTGCTGTATTTTTGCCCTATTCTATATTCAAATAGCCATTCCACTGAGAGTCTGCAAGTATGGTATTATATACACATACTTCTTCAGCTCTCTAGGAAGTCTGATGAACAGCCCTCTTAAATGAATATTGGCTATAGCAACAGATTTGTGAAAGATTTCTTGATGTAGCAAGGTTATGCATTTAACAGTCTTTCTAGTTTATGAAAATCCTCTAACCTACCTGGTAATGAAGCAGCAGACAAACAACATCTGGGCAGATATTTATCTTGTTAAGTTAAACATGCACCTGGCCCCTTAATTATCAACTGTAATTGACAACTTCATCATCGCAGAGCACTTTTCTGTCCATGCCACAGTGGTGCAAGTAATTAGGTAATAATTAATGATTCTTTAAGTGCATTATTTCCTATGAGTTCAATTTTCACTGTATGTATATTTAAAGCGCAACAACTTTGTTTGTTTTACCCATATAGACAAATGTTAGAATGAATGAAAATCACGGTGCTTATCATAGGTATCTCAAAGGATCATCTATAATCATTTCTGATCTTTTTTCTACTCCACATAATGCTTATTTTATTTTCATTCAGCCTCACCATAAACTTTTAGAGCTAATTATAGAGACCAGATGAATATACATTCACAAAGATATTCGTCTTCATGTTACATATAATAAGGAGACATATACATGTATAAGTGACCAACACTAGGGGGAGGGTAAGTAAGTTATGGCACGTGAACTAAACAAAATACTATGCAAAACTTTAAAGTAATAATTTCTAAGATTATAAAAGTATTAAAAAGTTATAGTAAGAAAAATAACATAAGTCCCTGATTATAATTATATAAAACATGTATATTAATAGACAAATAATGGAAGGATATAGGTAGTTGAGTTATGCCCACAAATTACAATTATTTCATTAAAGTAGAGTAAAATGAATGTTTATGTTTTAAAAATATTTCATTTTTGAATAGGTAACACATGCCCACAGTGCAAGATTCAAGAGATACAGAAAGATATGCATTGAAAAGTTAGTGTCCATCTTGGACCTGTCTCACAGTGACCTTGTTCCGCTCCCTAGGAGTAACTTTTCTAGAAAGTAGTAACATTCCCTAGTTTTTGTATATTATTCCAAAGACAGTTTATGTGTTTATAAAATATATGTATACATAATTTTTTTGCACACAAATGGTAGCAGTAATAGCACACACATTGTTCCACACTTTCCTTTTCTCACTCAATACCTCTTGGAATAGCTTCATGTCATTACATAGAAAGCTACCTAATTATTTTTAATAGTTATGATGTTTTACTACATGAATTTATCATAATTTATTTAACCACCCTGTATTCATGTACATTTAGGTTCATTCCAATATTTTTTTATTTGAAATAATGTTTCAGACAACAGCCAGAGTGATACATTTAAAATGAAAAGGAGATGAGACTTCCAATATGAAGATGGCATTATAAAGTTAGAATTTTCCCTTTATTTCCCTAGAAGTCTTTGAAACGCAAAAAGAAGAATAGGAAATATAAACACAGAAAAGATAAACATTTTATTTGTAGCAGCAAGGAAAAAGAAAAATTACATACGTCTATCCAGTTCATAGAAAAGAAACAAAAGTTAAATGAACTTATATAGCAAACCCTAGATCATAAGAAAAATTTTACCTAGCTCCATACAGAGCCCTAACTATTTTTCTACGGAAACCTCATGTAAAAAGTTCATCCAGGAAAATTGTACATACTTTAAAGATGAGTAATCTGAGACTCATGCTTCTGGTAATGAAAGAGTAACAGGTTTCAGATCAACCCTTTCACTAAAATCAACAAAAAATGCTTGGGAATATGTTTTTAAAATAGGTATTTGAAGATATTGGAGAACTACGATGGCAGCGAGAACTTGAGGAAACGAGATCCTGAAGAGAAGGAATTTACAACGAGGTGAGCTTGTCATTAATTTCATACTGCTTTTCTGATACAGGAATTCGATGATTCACAAGTGTAGCCAAGAGAGAGGCTGAGCAAGGATGTCTTACATTCTTACAAGACTTGAAGGAAGTAGTTGGAGGAGGGAACCTAGTAAGCACCCTGGGACTTCAGCCAAGAGCCCTAAAGGTGCTACACTGTAGGAATGGGGATGAACCAGAAATGGACCATCCCTTACAAAGACTGAAGCCCAGCTCTAAGTTGACTCAAATATCTTATTGGATCAAAATGATCGTATCCTATCCTAACTGCCTACTAAAGGCGTAATAAACCCTCTCCAGGCATAAATAACACCATCCAGAGCATCTCTAAAGTGTTTTATATTAAATTGGATTTAGTCAAAAATTACTGTCACATCAAGAAATAAAACCAAGTGGTTTAAACCAAGAGGAAAACAAAAACAGATAGACACAGAGCCACAGGTAATTCAATACTGGTTTTATCAGACATGGCCATTAAAATACAGTTGGCCTGCCATACCTGCAGGTTCCACATCTGAGGATTCAACCAACCATGGCTCAAAAGGCATATGATGGTTACATCTGTACTGAATATATATAGACTTTTTTTTCTTGTCATTATTCCATAAACAATACAGTGTAACAATTGTTTACATAGCATTTACATTGTATTAGGTACTATAAGTAATCTAGAGATTATTTAAAGTATATGGGAGGATGTGCATAGATTATATGCAAATACTGTGCCATTTTATATAACAGACGAGCATTCTTGCATTTCGGTATCTGTGGGGGGGGGGGGTTGGGTCCTGGGACCAATCCCCCAAGGATTCTGAGGGACAACAGTGACTGATTATTGTTCAAGAAATTAAATTACAAGATGGCATATTTCATTACAGAATTGTAAACTGTACAACACAAAAAATAGAATTTAAAAATGCAAAACTGAAATAAAAAACTCAACAGATGCGACTAACAGCAATATATGTATATATTATGTATATATGTATATGTAGAGATCTCTATCTCTATCTATCTGTCTATTGATTGAAAGAGAAAGAGAGAGAGAAAGTTAGTTAACTGGGGATATAGCAGAAGGAAATATCAAAAGTGAAGTATAAAAAAGAAGGAAGGATGGAGTAAGAGACATATAAGGCATAGCAAAAAACAAATGTAATATGTATAGTTGCAGTCCAGGAGAGAATGTAGAGGAGGAATGAGATGAAGCAATATTTGAAGTGATACTAGATAGAAATTTTCTAAAACTAAGGAAACACATAAAGCCAGAGGTTTAAGAAACGCTATGAATCCCAAGCAGGAAAATATAAAGAAAAGACACATCTAGATTTATCACAGTAAAACTGCTGGAAAAAATATAAACAAGAAAAATGTGTTGAAAGTAACTAGAGGAAAATGGAGACATTTTCTTCAAAGAAGCAAAATAAGAATTACAGCATACTTCTCAATAAAAATAATGGAACCCAGAAGACAATGGAACAACATCTTAAAAGTTCTGAAAGAAAACAACTGCCAAACTTGAAACTCCTCCAGCAAAAACATCCTTCAAAAAAAAGACATTTCAGATCATGAAAAACTGAGAGAACGCATCAGCAGAAGATCTGTTATAAATGGAGTAACAAAGGCATAAGGAAAACAATCCCAGATTAATCATGAAATTGCAGAAAAGAATAAAGAGCAAAAGAAAGATCAATATGAGAGTAAATCTAAATAAATATTAATTGTATGAAAGTAATCATTGTTTATAGGGATTAATAAGTATGTAAAATTAAAATACATGATAACAATTCTAGGGTCTTCGCATTAAGAGACAAGTGGTTAAAGTATTAATTTATGTTCCTCTTTAAAAAGTCAGCATTTGCAGATGACATGACTGTGTGTAGAAAATTTTAAAATTTACAGATAATTTATAGTGCTTATTAAATAAATTTAACAAAATAGTTTAATGCAAAAATTAACCATGTTTCTTTAGACAAGCAACAAAAAATTAGAAAATAAAATTTTTAAATATTATTCCATCTTCAAATATATCAAAGAGTTAAAATCTAAGAAAAGATGTTATCTCTTCACAGAAAACTAGCAAACATTACTGAAAAAATATTTTTTTAAAAAAATAAATGGATAAATATTACCATGTTCTTAGATTGGAAGACTCGAAATTATTGAAGACGTCACTTACCCCAGAATGGATTTATGGATGCAAAGGAATTTCAATCAAAACCTTAGCTTGTGTTTCTGAGGAAACTGACAAGCTGATTCTAGAATTTATAAAGAAGTGTAAAAGTGGAAAAAAAGCCAAGACAATCTTGAGGGGAAAAAAATCTTATTGGAAGACTTACACTAACAGATATCAAGATATATAATAAAATCACCATATAAAATCACCATAATGTGATAATGGCACAAAGAGAGACAAACAGACCAATGGAATTAAATAGAAAGTGCAGACACATATATATGGGCACAATTTATGATAGTTGGTGACTGTGGTAGGCTGGAAAACGGCCCCCAAAGATATCAAGCCTTAATCCCCAGACCCTGTGAATGTTACCTCATATGGTAAAGATTTTGCAGATATGATTAAAAACACTGAGATGAGGAAATTATCCTGGACTATCCAGCTGGGCCCTGAATACCATCACAAGTGTGTTTATAAAAGAGAGATGAAGGGAGATTGCACACACACAGGAGAAGGCGATATGAAGATGGAGGCAGAGACTGGAGTCATGTGGCTACAGGCAAGATGCTGGCGACCACTGAAGCTGGACCCTCTGGAGGGAGTGCACCCTGCCAGCACCTTGATTTCAGCCCAGTGGTGCTGATTTTGGATTTCTGGCTTCCAGAACTGTGAAAGAATGAATTTCTCTCTTGGTGCCTTAATTTACCAAGTTTGTGGAAATTTGTTACAGCAGCCTCAGGAAACTAGCACAGTGGCACTGTGGGACATTGAAGAAAGGATGGTCTTGTCAATAAATGGTTCTGGGTCAACTGAATAGCCATAGGGAAAACAATGAATGTTGCGTGTGACTTCACATTACACACAAGTATAAACTTGAGATGAATCAAAAATATAAATGGAAATGATTTTTAAAAGAATATCAAAAAGATAACATAGGGGAACATATTCATGAACTTGAGGTAGAACCCCAGTAGTCCTAACCAGAAGAGAGAAGATTGATAATTTGGACTACATTAACATGAAAAACTTCTGTTCATCAGAAGATTACATTAAGAGAGTGAAACTGGAAGCAATATAGTGGGAGAAGATATTAACAACTATACATAACGCTCAAGAGATTTGTATTCAGAAAATATTTTTAAATACCTCCAAACCAATCCAAGAAAGACTGTCGTCTCAATAGAAGAATAAAGACATCTGAGCAGACACCTGACGAAAGAGAAGATCCAAGTGTTCAAGTAAACATATAAAAAGATGCTCAATGTCATTATTTAACACAGGAATGACTATTAAAACCATAATGAAATATACTGTTACATACACAGGAATAACTAAAGTTTAAAAGATTGATAATACTAAGTGTTGGTGAGGAAATAAAGCAATTTTAAATTTCACATACTGCTGGTTGGAGTGTAAAGTTGTACCACCAACCTCTCTGGAAAAGTATTTGGCAGTATGTCTTAAAGCTTAACATATACACACCTTATGACCAACTCTCTGGGCACTGTGGTCCAGCCAACTCGACTCAAATTAATCACACTTCCTAAGAGTGAAAAATCTTAACATTATTAGAATAAACACATTAGTTGTGGAATATTACTTGCATTAATCTGCTACTGAATTCTGTTCACTATTTTTTACAACAGTATTCAAAATAAAGATCGGTCTACAATTTTCTATTTTCTCTTTGACAGGCTTGATATTAACATGTTTTTCACATGATAAAATAGATGTGGAAGATTTCCTTTTTTTCCTGTTCTATGCTCTAGAATACTAAACAGCATTGGAGTTATAAGTGCATCAAAAATATGGTAAGATATTTCCATGAAACTGTAAGCTAGCAAAAGTGAGGCCATCTTATTTCACTAAATGAATAAACAGAGCCCCTCGTCTGTGTGACTACTCACTGCTCTGCACATACTCTAAAAAAATTCTCCTTCTCCTACTTGATGGCCTCTGGCTTATGTATGTGCTCCCCCATACCTTGATAAATTAAAACTTTGTTCTATGAGTTTCTCTACAGGAACAGACTGACCACAGAAGGGAAACACACCTACAAGGCATCCATCACAGCTGACAGAGAATGGAACAATGTGATGCCTGGAGCATGACATACCTGGAGACCAACATCCCTGGACCCCCTCCTCACTGCCCATTTTCCCTACACAACTGCCTCAAGATTCTGTAACCCTTGAAGATGGGTTTTTGAGACATTAGTCACCCATCTTCCAATTTGCTGGCTAATCTAATTAAACTTTCTTTCTCTATCTCTAGCTCATTGTGATTAATTGGTTCAGATCACGGTGAGCAGAGCAAGCACGCTGCTCAGCACCAAAACCATCTGGGTGTCGTGCCTTTTGTAGGACCTGATGGTAGCTCTTTGGCAAATTTCTCTTTCTTCTATTGTATTTGGTTTATATATTTTTTAACTCTTCTAGGACTGATTTTGTTCCTCCATATTTTCCTAGAATATCAACCAATTTTGTATAACCGCTCAAATGTATTTGCATAATATTGTGGAAAAATGTTGTTTTCTGATTCTTTTAATTTTCTTTGGTTTTGCAATCAGTTTCACCTTATCATTTCTAATACATGATTTTGTGTTTTCCTTTTTTTAAATTAGAGTATGTAATAGTTTATCTATTTCTCTAATTTTTCAAACCATAAACTCATGGCTTATTTAGAGTTTCTATAAGTGTTTGTTTCCCAATTTATTAATTTCTGCTTTTAATTCTTTTTTCCTGATTTTTCTTGGGTCTGTTTTATTATGTTCTTCTCTTTTTTTTTTCTGAGGAAGATTAGCCTTGAGCTAACATCTACCACCAATCCTCCTCTTTTTGCTGAGGAAGACTGCCCCTGAGCTAACATCCGTGCCCATCTTCCTCTGCTTTATATGTGGGACACCTGCCACAGCATGGCTTAACAAGCGATGTCTAGGTCTGCACCCGGGATTTGAACCAGTGAACCCTGGGCAGAAACAGAGCGCACCAACTTGACTGCTGCGCCACCGGGCCGGCCCCTGTTTTCTTCTAACTTTTGAAACAATGCTTAATTAACCTGAATAAACACCTGAACAACACCTGAATAAAGTGTTCAGGGTATATGAGCATTTTTTTCAAATTCTTTCAAAATATTATTGGATTAAAACATTATTGCATTATACTATTTAAGGTTTCTATATTTTTTTTCTCTTTTCCCATTCATTAATTTCTGCTTTTAATTCCTTTTTCTGTTTTTCTTGGATTAATTTTGTTGTTTTACTTTTTTTCTAACTTTTGAATCCAGTGTTTAATTCTTTTTTTTGCCCTATTTATTTTTTATGACCATAAATATTTGGGATGTAGGGGTTTTTTTCAAATTCTTTCAAAATATTATTGGATTATACTACTTAAAAATAAACATACACAACAAAGTTTCCCAAGAAAGTACATGAAATCCATGTTCTATTTTCAAGGCTACTGTAAATATACAAAAAGTGGATGATTATTGACTTCCCCTCACTCTTTGGAAATATGACAACATAGTATAATGACAGTATAGCTGATGGTAAGACCTTGGGCTCTGCATCTTGCAGCTCTGGGTGAAAATCTTGACCTTACTACTTACCTGCTGGGTCATATTTGGGAGGTGACTTATCCTCTCTCAGCTTCTGTGTCCTTTTCTGAAAAAGAAAACAACAACAACAAGGATTTGAAAACAAAAACCCAAAGGTCCCTATTACATAGGGTTGGTGGGTGGATGAAAGGCAAAAATCTTTATGAAAAGCTTGGAACAGTGCTTTGGTGTGTCAGTTCAATTAATGTGCTTATTTGTCTAATGAAATTAATGAATACGATTATCTCTAGTTTATTTCAGAAGGATCATAGCATACCAATATATTTTCTACAGAGATCCGGACAAGAAGGCCTGACTCCAACCAGTGACTGAAATTGTGACTATTCATTCACTAACTATTTCTGAGGCTCCACAGCTCCCACCAATCTCAGGGACCCTTGGAATAAAGGCTCCAGCAGCCCCAGTGGCTTCAAGAACTCTCCCTCGGCCTTAGGAGACAGTCTAAATCCCGAGCACAACTCTGCACACTCCAGTCTCCAGCCTCATCTCCCCACTTCTTCCCACCATAAGAAAACTCTTCTGGTTTCTCAGAAGAGCCATGTTCTCTCACCTCTCTGCTGCTTCCTCGGTCATGGGGTTTCTCAGCCTCATCACCATGGAAAATTTTGGCTGGATGATTCTTGGCTGTGGGGGCCGTCCTGTGTGTTGTAGGATGTTTAGCAGCATCCCTGACCTGTACCCACGAGATGCCAATACCACCTCCCCCTTTCGCCAGGTTGTAACAACCGAAAATGTCTGCAGACATGGCCAAAAGTCCCCTTGTGGGGCAAAATCAGCCCTAGATGGGAACCGCTGCTCTGTTGAGAATGCTGTTACCCCCATTTGCCTGACGACTTCAATTCATCCTTGAGATTTCAGGTTAGATGTCACTGTTGCATCCTCAATGTCAATACTGTATTCAAACACAGAGGTGAGCAAACAAACAGCAGCAGCATCCAGTGCAGATGGTGAGGAACGGAAGGATGGAGGAGGTGGACGTGAAGCAGAGCAACGTTAACTGGTGCAGGGTGGCCAGGAAGGTGAGAGTTGGGTAAGAAAATAGAATGGCTTTTAGGTTCCTGAAATGATCGGGTTATAAGGGTGTCATAAATAAGGAGGCACTATACAAAGAAGAGTAGATTGGAGTGGGAGAGGATGGAGAGAAGGAAGTCGTGAGTTCAGTCTTTGAAATGGTGGTCGGAAGTGCCTGTGGAACAGCCCAGTGGGGATGCTCAAGACAGGAGAGGGCTCAAAATATGAGAATAGGAAGCAGTTGCTGTTCCTTGTTTCTTGCCCAGAGTTAAATCTGTGCCTTTAGAGGGGCCATTCAAAGTTCCTTGGGAACCCACAAATTCCCTCTCCCTCCACCACCACCACCATTCCATATCACACACACAAGGACACATACGTAAACACACATTTCCTCTGCCTTCAAAATTATGCAAAAACTGCTGCTGGAAGAAAGCAAATTTTTAAATGGGGTGGGGATGAGCCAAGAAGATGGAGAGAGAAGCGGGAGAAAGAGAATGACAGTGGCAGAGCACAGAAGCTATCTCCAGACCCTGCCTTCACTCACCAAGGAAGAATCTACGGAGCGTGCTCTGTCAAGCACTTTAATCTGAACAGCTGGTGCCATCTAGTGGCTGATTCCTATAACTAGTGGAAGTGTTTCCTGCTGTGAGGACCAAAGAGGGCAAAGGCAGCCAAAGGGGAGAGATGGGGGAATTAGGGAAGCAGGGAGGGAGAGAGGCCATGACTGGAAAGGCAGACATGGGCTGTTCTTCTGGGACCCGGGATTTATAACATCCAGCTTGGACCAGGGCACCTGAACTACATTCAGGCTGCCTGTTGGCGGTCCTCCATCTGCAGCGGCCGCTGTCCCAGGAGGCTGGCATCTCAGAGCCACATCATTACCCTACAATCCTCCCCAGACCCCTGGTCCCTGTTCTTTGCCTGATCAGGAGATCTCTCATGTCTGGTTGATGTCGTCCCTTGCTGATGTTTTTTCTCCTGGTTATTAGCAGACTTTATTACTCATGCCTGGATATAGTATTTCTTATTTGGAAATCCAACAAGCTTTTAATTAGAGAAACAACAGGAAGAGATATTAAGCTGTATTAATGCATCTGAAAACCCAGCACAGCTAAAAAAAAAAAAAAGAAAAAGATAATCTCATGGATAACAGCACTGTTGAAAATTACAGAAACAGCTTCCAGTAAATGACTAAATGGAAAATCCCAGAGAGGGTCAATTGTTGTTAGTTAATATTTGTAGCAAAGTACAGCACTTAATGTGGCTGTTTCTTAGCCTGGTGGGAGGCCAATAACAAGAGTTGGGATTTCTACTTCAGATCATAATTCCAGTTCATTTTTAAGGGACCCAGATCCTGCAATAATGAATCTAATGAAAGTTTGTGTTAGAAATTATCCCTTCACCATCAACTCCCAGAAGAAGGGGCTCTAAGATCGTTTTATTTCCAAGAAATGTCACAAAATGACCTTAGATCAGGTCATAAGATAGACCCTGAAATCGACTGTAAAAATGGCTACATTATTCCCTTCCCTGTATTCACTCCTTGAGCCTGTACTGGCTTTGCCTTGTTTTGTCCAATAAAACACAGTGGAAAGCACTTGCCAGTTCTGAGCCTGGGCCTCACCAGGTTTGCATACCTCAGCTCAATCTCTTGGAACCCTGCCAGCTGCCAAGTAAACAACTCCAGGTCTGCCTGGGGGAGCAGGTGAGGACACACGGAGCTGAGACAGGCCATCCTAGCTAGATACTAAGACATGGCAGAGCCCAGCCAAGATGTGCAAAGCCATCCACAGATGCATGAGAGGGCCCAGCAGAAACCAGAAGAACCAGCCAGCTGATCCCAGCCCAAACTGCTAGTCTTCAGAATCAAGAGCTAAATAAAGGGTGATTGTTTGATTTGATTTTATTATTATTATTATTTTTGCTGAGGGAGATTGGCCCTGAGCTGAAACCTGTGCCAGTCTTCCTCTTTTTTTGTATGTGAGCTACCACCAAGCGTGGTCACTGACAGATGAGTGGTGTAGGTCCACGCCCAGGAGCCAAACCCAGGCTGCTGAAGTGGAGCATGCCAAACTTAACCACTCAGCCCCCAGGCCCTGGTGATTGTTTTAAAACTCTAAGTTTTGGGGTGATTTGTAACACAGTAATAGCTAACATAAGCATTATGATTAAATTGTATCTTAGAAAATTTATATTTTCTGACTGAATAGGAAATCATGATACAAAAAAAGGGAGCACACTTGACGGACAGGCCAGACGGAATTAAGGAAGCTATGCCTTCTCATGTTGCTGGTCAGAGGACTCTTGATTTCCCTTTGGAGTCATCCAGCCCTGACCGTAAGTAACTCCAGTCAATCATTAGTATATTCTAGTTAAGCAGAGGTGAAATTTTAGTAAACTACCATTCCTGTTGTTACCACACTTACCTAAATCCTCATTTATTTCATATCTAATTTATTGTTACAGTTGATTTTTCTTACTCTAGATTTATTTCTACTTCAATTGATAGTGTTGTTTACAATCAGACCAAGTTGTTTTTATTTTTTAAATAGCAACATGCTCTTTTTCTTTTTTTTGGACTGGGAAAGATTCGCCCTGAGCTAACATCTGTTACCAATCTTCATTTTTTGTTTCTTCTACCCAAAGCCCCAGTACCCAGTTGTATATTGTAGTTGTAAGTCCTTCTAGTTCTTCTGTGTGAGCCGCCACCACAGCATGGCTACTGACAGACAGTGGTGTGGTTCTGCAACTGGGAACTGAACCTGGGCCACCAAAGTGGTGAGAGCACCAAACTTTAACTACTAGGCTATCAGGGCTGGCTCCCAAGTTTTGTTTTGTTTTTGGTTTTTGTTTTTTGTTTTTTGTTTTTTAAGATTTTATTATTTCCTTTTTCTCCCCAAAGCCCCCCAGTACATAGTTGTATATTCTTCGTTGTGGGTTCTTCTAGTTGTGGTATGTGGGACGCTGCCTCAGCGTGGTCTGACGAGCAGTGCCATGTCCGCGCCCAGGATTCGAACCAACAAAACACTGGGCCGCTTGCAGCGGAGCGCGCGAACTTAACCACTCGGCCACAGGGCCAGCCCCTTTGTTTTGTTTTTTTAGTGTCTTTCAATATGTTGCTCCCCTGCTCAAAATGCTTTAAAATCTCTCTATTTCCTATTGCATAAAAAGGTCTCTGAAAACAAAAGTAGCGAGATAAATTTCAGAATTGATAAATGGACTTTATAAAAATTTTTAAAAGTCTGTTCTTCTAAAAATATTATTAAGAAAATGAAGACAAGCAATGGACTGCAGGAAAATGTTTGTAAATCACACATCTGATGGATTTGTATAAAGAATTTTTTTTAACTCTCGCTACTCAATAATAAGAAAACAAATCACCCAATTTTTTGAAAAATGAGTAAAAGGCATTGACAGACATTTAACCAAAGGAAAGTTATGAGCAGCAAATACACATGAAAAGATATTCGTCAGTATAATTCATTAGGGAAATACAGATTAAAGCTACATTGGATATCACTACATACCTATTAGAGAGGCTTAAAAAAACTACCATCACCAAGTGTGGATGGGGACACAGAGCAACTGGAACTCTCATACCGTGCTGGTGGATGTGCAAAATGGCACAGCTAATTTGGAAAACAGTTTGACAATTTCTTACAGAGAGTAGGAAGAATGATTACCTGAACTTTAGTACATTCACACCTTAAAATTGTATACAGCCTTTTAAAATAGCTAATTACAAAGGCTAAATTGAAATATTAAAAAAATACTGAAGATAGATTAAATATAAAAGAATCTAGTCTATGATAGTATTCATTTACATAAAAACAGGTACAGTTTAAGTTGGATAAAGGTAAGAAAAAGTAAACTTTTAATGTTTACATTTATTATTATTATTGTTGTTGTTTAGTTAAGCCTGAGTTTACAAATCTTCCCAAACACGTCTGCCTCAAATGTATTCAAAGCTGCTTACAGCAATGTTTCTCTTTTTCAGCGTTGTTTCATTTTTTAACTTTTTAAAAAACAACTTTATAGAAATATAATCCATATACCAAACAATTCACCTGTTTAAAGTATACAATTCAATGCTTTTTAGTATCTTCACAGATATTTGCAGCCATTGCCACAGTCAATTTTAGGACATTTTCATCATCTCAAAAAGAAACCCTACACCTTTTCGCTATCATCTCTCTATACCCACAAACTTCCTCCAGCCCCAAGTAACCACTAATCTACTTTCTGTCTCCATAGATTGCCCTGTCCTGGACCCTTCATATGAAAGGAACCATACAAGGTGTGGGCTTTTGTGACTGGCTTCTTTCACTTAGCATAATGTTTTCAAGGTTCATCCATGTTGTGGCATGTATCACTTCAGTCCTTTTCATGGCTGAATAATATTCTATTGTATGGATATATCACATTTGTTTATCTATTCATTAGATGGACATTTGGGTTGTTTCCACCTTTGGCTATTATGAATAATGCCACTAGAAACATTCATGTACAAGTTTCTGGTCTTTCTTCTTTCTTAACATAGGCATTTACAGCTATAAATTCTCCACCAACACTGCTTTAGCTGCATCCTCTAAGTTTTTAGTGTATCTTTATCTTCATTCATCTCAAAGCAGTTTCTGATTTCTCTTTAATTTCTTCTGTGACTCATAGGTTATTTACGAGTAAGTTATTGAATTTCTACAGATTTCCCAATTTTTTTCCTGTTATTGATTTCTAATTTCATTCCATTGTGACTGGAGAGCATTCTTTGTATTATTTCTATCTTTTTAAATGTATTGAGGCTTATTTTATGACTTAGCATATCATCTATCCTGAAGAGCATTCCATGTGCACTTGAAAAGAATGTATATTCTGTTCTTTAGAGGAGTGTTCTTTAGATGTTGTTATAACATCATCTTTTATAGTGTTTGTCCAAATCTTCTATTTCATTATTGATCTTCTCTCTAGCTGTTCTAACCATTATTGAAACTGGGGTATTGAAGTCTTCAACAAATAATGAATTGTCTATTTCTCCCTGCATTTCTGTCGGTTTTGCTTTATATGCTTTGGTGCTCTGTTATTAGGTGCATATATGTTTATAATTATTATATCTTCCTAATTGGTTGACCCGTTTATCATTATAAAATCTTTATGTCTATTTTGTCTGATATCAGTATAGCCACTCCAGCCTTCCTGTGGTTGCTGTTTGCATATCTTTTTTCCTCCTTTTACTTTCAACCTGCTTGTTTCTTAGAATCTAAAGTGTGTCTCCTACAGGCAGAATATAGTTAGATCATGTTTTTTAATCCAGTCTGACAGTCTCTGCCTTTTGATAAAATTTTTTGATCTAACTTTTTATTGTAAGATAAATACAGATATAGACTATACAAAAAAAGTATAGCTTTAATAAATTATGATAAGGTAGATACCTTCATAGCCAGAACTCAAATCAATAGAACTTCCCAAGCCACTTCAGAAGCCCCTCCATATGACACCCCAATCACAATCCTGTCCCTGCCCCCAAATTAACTACTGTCCTCACTTATAGTAATCACTTCTTTGGTTTCCTTAAAGTTGTATTACACCAATGTGTATCCCTAGATACTATAGTGTAGGGTCTTTCATTTCTTTTTACTCTAGCAAGTTTCTTTAAGGAAGCAATATGGTTTGGCCCAAGCTGGCCTATCTGAGATGAGAACTGACACAGGATTCAGCCTTGTGAAGAAGGTCCATAAAGTCAGAAATCAGAGACTTAAACATCTTACAGAACTTCAAAAGCTAAATGTCTGCCGAGTGCCAAAGCCTGTGCAAACAGAGACAGAATGTGGAAACATGGCAGGAAATAAGATTCGGGCCAGAGAGGAATCAAAGAAATTAGAAAATGAGATCCTCAGCCCCCTCCCACCGCCAGCTGTCTGCCAGAGATCATGCCTGCTGCCATCATGGAGTGCCAGCCGGAAATGGGGTCTGGAGGCAGGGAACAGATGGGCTCTACCCTCCACCGCCGAATACAAGTCTATTCTTTAACTTTTGGAAGCAGAGATCAGGAAAGTAGCCACCCAGGGGCTGGTCAGGTGGTGTAGTGGTTGAGTTCGCATGCTCCACTTCTGGAAAACAAGGCAGGAGGGAAATCCCTCCAGGAGAAAGCTTGAGGTAAGCCAGGTAGGGTGAATGAGGGGTTGGGAGAGAAGGAAGGCACAGAGGGTCACAAGAATCTGGGAACACCATCCTTTCCAGAAGGAGCTAAGAACATGTGCTGCCTGCAGTGTACTCCTGTTCCCCATGGACAGCTAGTCTCAGCTAAGCCAGCCCAGCCCAAGTACCACAATCTCCTCAACCAAGTCTGGCCATCTAAAACTGGGAATAATGGGAAGGCACTGAGATGGGGTGGAAACCCCAGAGATCGTCATGGGAATGGGGAAAGGACTTGCGTGATGAGTTCTAACAACCAAATGAGGGAAAGTTAGGGATACTTGGGAAATACTCATGGCATTTGAGGATGCTGGCCTGGAGGGCATCTGCCTATCCAGCCCTCTGGGCAGCACTGTGCTGCCCTATATCACAGGCCCTGGTGCCACCATCCGTGATAGAGTCCTGGAGGATCAAGCCATAGGAGCAATCATTCCGCATGTACTAATAAGAAAAAATCAGCTTAACAGAATCGACTTTAAAAAATCAGCTCAACAGAGTTAGGAAGCTACTTTTAACCAATTCAGTGCTGCGTGGTGTTAGGTATCCTGAAGAAGTGTGGAGCCGCACCCTTCTTCAAAGACTTCACTGCTTCTCAAGGAGAGAAACCAGCCTTTGAGGGCCATTTTTAACATTTTAGGGGGGTCTTTTCAATTGTCACAGCAATTGGAGCTGGGGTGCAACTGGCATTTCCTGGGCAGGGGCGAGGGATGGCAGCCATCTCGCAATGCACAGGGCAAGTCCACACGACAACAAATTGTCCCACCTCCCGCACGACTTAACAACATCCTAATAGAACTTTATGTAGTGAAAACATGTAGGTTTTTACTTAAAACCTGGGCCACGTGTAGGTTCCATTTTTACAAGAACACAAATCCTTTTATACTTAAATGCAAAGTAGTTGGGGCATAGTTTCAAAAGACATCACATTTTCCCAGGAATGCAAATCTTTGTTAATCAGGGGAGGATTAAACTCTCATCAAAAACTTTATTGAGGTTTGTTCCTATTTTTAGATAATCATGTGAGTGACAACAGCACTGCTAGTGGTGTTGGAGTCACTGGCAAATCTCAAAGGGTCCGCATTTGAGGCTGCTGGATTTACAGTGATCAGGTGTGGGGGAGCAAGCACCTACTTCTTTATGTCTGCTCACGTTGTCAGCTGAGGGCACTTACTTATTGAATACGCAACCCTACAATTTAATGCTCCTTTCTTTCTCCTTTATATTTTAGTTAGACGATTATACTGATTTTTTAAAAAAAAAAAATTAAGTAGGGGCCGTCCCGGTGGCATAGCAGTTAAGTTCATGCACTCCACTTCGGCGGCCCAGGATTCGCTGGTTTGGATCCCAGGTGTGGATCTGTGCACTGCTTGTCAAGCCATGCTGTGGCAGGCATCCCACATATAAAGTGGAGAAAGATGGGCATGGATGTCAGCTCAGGGCCAGTCTTCCTCAGCAAAAAAGAGGAGGATTGGTGGCGGATGTTAGCTCAGGGCTAATCTTCCTCAAAAAAAAGAAAATTAAGTCAATATATATGCATATACATATAGACACTTATGTAAACACACACATATATACTATAAATTTCATTTTAGGAGACTAAAATGAGTGCATTGGTCATAATGAGCCACGTTATGTTGCAGGAATTAACAACTCTGTGTTAATCTCTGTGATTTAAGACAACCACAGTTTATTTCTGGCACAAATTACAGGTGCACATTGTTCTTTGCTCCAGCAGAGGGAACAAGAGCATGACAGATCTTACGCAGCTCCTGAAGGCTTCAATGCAAAGTGGCCTGGCTCACTTCTGTTCACAGTTCACTGGCCAGTGCACGTCACACGGCCACGCCTGACTTCAAAGACCTTGAGTGAATGTATCTGGGCACCAAGTCTGTCCCCAGAAAGAGAAGGATCAGAACTTTTAGAAAAGCCCTAATGACAACTCAAAGTGTGATGTAAAAAGAATGTTGAATTTCCTAGGATTGTTAACACTGCATTAGGAAGATCCTATCCCACACAAATTACAGAAAAATAGTGTTGGCTCTAAGGTCAGTCTGTGCCCCAGAGATCATGGGAGTCTTGGCGGTGGAGGTGAGATTTGAAAGGTGGGTGCTGTTTGGTTACAGAAATAGAGGAGGACATTTCAGATGTGTACTGACTGGGTGGAAGATGGGAGAGCTAGAGAATGAACTACACTGAGCACCTGCTGTGTACAGGCAGGAGTCACACACTTTGGGATTCCAGCGCAGGCCTGGCTATTCCCAAAGCCCAGGGGTTTCTTTCAGTGCCCCAGGCCGCCACTGAGCAGGAGAACAGGCCAAGCAAAGGCACTGTGGCTGGAAAGGGCCAGAGGCTTCTTGGATGGAGAGAGGACTGTGGGCTGGCCGTAAGCGATCACGAAGAGTAAGGTGGGCAAGTAGGGGTTAAAAAGGGCCCTGGAATTCTCTAATTTCCACAAACGTCACTGGTTAACTCCTGGGCAGTAGGACTTGTTTCGTGCCCACGGGGTATAGGAAGATGAATAAAACACACCTCTGTCTGGGAGAGCTTACAGGCCAGCGAGGGGAAGTTTTAGCTCCTAAGGCGATGGGTCTTGGGGAGGCATGTTGGACCAAAGGACAGTATGGTTCTGGGACACTGGCATGGAGAATGGAACTGAGATTCAGGCAGGTCATGTCAGTCCTGGGATCCCAGAAAGGCCCACTTGCCCTTGTCCCAAGGACCGTCGCCTCAAGTGACCACAGGTATTCACTGCCAGCAACGGCAGGGGCTCGCCTCCTTCCTGTTTAGAGCATCCCTGGGCCTCTAGAGGGACTCTCTGCTCTGAATCCAGAGACTAAATGAAACACTTCAGTGCTTTAAATGTTATTTGAAAAGTCTAGAGAATGTTTCAAGATCCCAAATACAGGCCTTGCAAGAGTTTGAAATATGTTTGGTGGTCAATGCCATGGTTTAAAATGACCATCCACAATAGGAACTCAATAGGAGTCGACACTGACTGAAATCTGAAACCTTGGACGTAAAGAATTAGAACTATTGGGAGAAAGATTGAACTGAATCACCTGTCCCCATGGGTAAGTTTTTGGAAACTCTACAGAAAGAGAACTGGTGACATTAACTAGTTATCATGTTCTATTTTCACCATAGAACTTATCTGAATTCATCTAATTGTCCATCATTTGTCTCGGAGATTCTTGAGCAAATAACTTGTGGAGGGGATGCCCTCGGGAGAAACTGTAGCCGAGGAGGAAAGCAGGGAGGGCCAGAGGAAGGAGCTGGGTGAAGATGTCCTTTCAGCAGAATCAGCCTCGTCCTGACCTCACAGGGAGCTCTGGGTGTACACTGCACCACAGAGGTTGTCCCACCCAGAGGCGAGGGGCTGGGCTGTGGCACCCCCTGCATCAGTCGGTCACTGGACACAGGCCACTGGGGAGGGGAAGTGTGGAGGGAAGGGTGGCGTTAGTTACCTCTCAGGCATCCCTCAGCAATCGCCTGGAGAAGGGGCAGGTGATGCCACCAGCAGCTCACCCCTGCAGCAGCTGGACCACCAAAGGAGCCGGGGGCAGGCACCCACAGCCTCTGCTGGGACACAACTCCCTGTTTGCCTTCCTTTAGCATATTTATCAACTTCCCCACAAACAAAAAGCTCCCGGAGGTCAGGATCCTTATCTCTTTCACCTTCGTGTCCCTCATGGCATGGGAAGGAGGACTTAGCAAACATCTCCATGAAAATCTGAGGAATGAATGAACCGAGAAATGAGTACACTCCTGTTTACAATTCAGTGCAAAAATTTTTAGACACATATTCACTTCCTCAGCGACACCAAACATATGCTTCTTCTATTTATACGGTCTTCAAAAATAAATTTTCTGGTATGATCTGAAAAAATTGTTAGCGTGTGCTCCATCAAACAAGAGATGCTAAGGGTTATACTCACTGTCAAACCCTCGCTGGGCCAGTCTTTCCACAGCCATTTAAGATATAAGTTTTTCCTCCCAATGTTAATTACAGTAAATATTTTAACTTGCCCCCCCCCCCCCCCCATTATCTCATGTGTGAGTCATTGTGTGGAAACAAGCCTGGTTGGCAGAAAACTCGGCGCTAGAAGAGCTATGATTCCGGAAGGGAACGCGGGACTGTTGATAATAGAGTGACCAACAGAGGGCAGTGCAGACCCACACACTGATTTTCCTTGGAAACAAATGAACACCAGGGAGCCCGCCCATAGATGTTTTGGCTGGGGGAGGAATTGACTCCCACTTCCCAGGCTTTTCATCTTTGCTGCTGCCTCACCTGTTCGCCTTTGGGGTTAAATGACTGGTTGTGTGGTGACCTGTTTTAAGTACTTCTCTGCTTGTGATGCAAATGAGTGATGAGGCAGGGCCGATCACAGGCCATTTGCAGAGGGCACGAGGCCTCTCTCCCGTGCTCTGTGCTTCCATGTTGCCTGCCCTGTGGGCCAGGGCCCCACCTCAGGCCTTGATGTCCCTGGGGTCTCAGTGCAGCCTGGGTCTCACGGAGGCCCACACAGCATTTAGACCTCTCCTCAGAACTCTGTGTGGTTCCATTCAGGGATGGGGCTCCAGTGGGTCCTGGGGGTCTAGTCAGAGCCAAGGATGCGAACATTCAGGGGCCAGGGCTGGGTCCAACATTTTGATTGCTTGAGCGGGTCATATGAGGCAATGTTTCCTTAAATTTGACTAAAGTTAAAATTCATACCGTCTTCAACCTTGTCCCTTCAGCTGTATTCCTTTCACTCCTGCAAAGTTCTTGCCTGGAGGGCAAATAAGGGCTGAAAACTGGTGGGTCCTATTCTCAGGCAGGGCCCTTTCTACCACCAGCCAATTGCCTCCAGGGCCTGCTTCTTATGCCTGGCATTCACCCCTCCTTCCTCCAAGAGGTAGGGATGTCGATTGGGCTCTCACAGAACTCTCCATGGTTTCTACCAACACTGGGGCTCACCCCAACCGATCCTGGAGGCAAGAGAAGACTCCCAGTGAGCCCCCCTCCCCGGGCCAGCTGCCAGTTCTTCCCCAGCCAGTCCCTTCTGCAGCCTGGTCTCAGCTCTGGAACCATGGGGTAGCCTGGGGCGAGGCCAGGATTTTGGTGAGAGAGGCCTGTGGTTCCTAAAGGTGCTCAGGCCTGCCCCTAATAACCAGGGTCAACAAGGATGGCAAAGTGGCCAGTCCCCTTTCAGGCCAGCTGCCTGTCCTGCCACCATCAGGTGACTTTCCGGTCTCGAACCCCTGGGAAGGCTGGGATGAGTCCTGGGCTCTTATGGGGGAAGCCACTCTGGCTCCTACAAGCACTGAGGCCAGCCCCTGTGGAGCCTGGGGGTGATGCCCAACAGACCCACCCTCCCTCCAGCCGGCTGCTGGTTTCTGTCCTCAGTTCCATAAATCAGTAACAGCACTTGATACAGACGACCACTCCTTCCCTCCTGGAACCCTTTTTCGGCTTGCAGGTCACTACACTCCCCTGGTCTTACCCCTGGTCTTACCCCGTGTCAATGTCCTGGGTTTTCCTATGTCAGCTGGCACCATCATCACCTGCTCAGTGGTCTCCACCACATCACAGAGAAGGCCTGAGCTGCTTTCTCAGGCTCTGTTTCCCCATAAGGCAGGGGATAGACATGCCAACGAGAGGCTCTTGCATGAAATCTGGGGCCAAGAGAAGGGGAGAGGCCTTCTTTCCCAGAGGCGCTGCAGGGACAGGAGGGACGGGCGGCAGAGCACAAGCAGGAGCTGAGACTCTCCATAGCTTCCTGGGCAGCCCCCATGAAAAGCCCACTTCTGCACTGTGGACCACTGAAGAGAGCTTCTCAGGACCCCCCACTTTACTGCTGCAGCCTGAGACAGCCCATAGCACTTCCCAGAGTCCCATGACACTTAAATGTGCTTCCAGGTGAGCTCCTGGAAACCATGCAGGCTGCTGCTAAGCGCTGAGGGTGTCAGGAAGGTTTCCTTCATCTTTTCCAAAGGTTCTGTGAGCCTCTAATGCCCCCTGTTAAAATCCCTCATACTTGGCATACCTAGAATGGCTTCTGTTTTCTGACTGACCCCTGACTGATAAAGTCACTGGCATTAAGGTGCCCTTTCATAACAGAACTCTTTGGGTCTCCTCTCCTGTCCGCTCACCTGTCCTCTGCATCTTCATTGATGGCACCACCACCCCCCGCTGCTCAAGCCAAGAACCTGAGCATCATCTTCTTTCCCTCACCACCCTCAACACAACAGCAACCCCTGTAGGCTTGAGCTCCAAATGCCCCAAATCATTTCTCACCATCCCCACTGCTATAGCTCCACTCCAATCTAAGAGAGAGACCATCCTTCTCATCTGGACAATGGCAGCAGCCTCTGGACCAACCCACAGTCCATTCTCCACAAGGCAGTCAGAGTGCTTTGAACATATAAACTGCACTGCTTCACTCTCCAGCTTAAAACTCTCCCAAGACTCGCCATCGCACCTGAGAAATAGTCTAGATCTCTTATCATGGCCTATAAGACACCACATGATCTGGTCTCTGCCTACTTCTCAAACATTATGATCCTCTCCCTACACTCATTGCTTTATCTTTGAGATCCCTCCTAATTTCCACCACCTGGAGAGTTCCCTTTCTTGCATGAGTTCAGCTATATTTCTTATTTCTAAATATATACATATTTATATATGTCATAATTCATCCAGCATTTCTGTGTGCTGGGAGTTGAAGGTTGCTTACCACCCTTGTTGACCAGACATTCCAGCCACACTGGTCTTTTTTCTGTTTATAGAAACACCTAATTTGTGCCTACCTCAGGATCTTTGCACTTTCCTTGCTGTTTTGACCCTTGCTCTTTTGATCTTTGCATGACCAACTCCTTATCTTTTAGGTTTCAACTCAAATGTCACCTTCTTGAGAGGCCTGTCCTGAGCACCCTATTAAAATCTGCTGTATCCCCTACTTTCCATCCTATTATCCTGTTTTGTTTTATACATAGTACTACCTGAAATTGCCTTATTAGTTAACATTTTTGCCTATGTACTTTCTGCCTTCCTGATTAGAATATATTCCTTACAAGAAAAAAAGTCTTATCTTTAACTCATGATTTAGTTCCAGGCACCTAAAGCACATAGAACTGAATAGATGTGCCATTACTATTTCTTGTGTGGGTGCTCAAAACTCAGTGCGGCTTCAGCATAGAATTTTATGAGAAAACATCTGAGAGGCATTTAACCAGATTTGGACTCATGGAAAGAATTTCAGAAGAAAGTCAAGAAGTCTTTGTTAATACTACTTTCTCTGCCTCTAATGTTTCTTTCCTCTCTTCTTATTCTTTTTCTCATTAATACTCAGCCTCAAGAGCAAATTCCCTTGGAAAAGTTTACTTACCAACCCCCTCCCCCGGCGATAACCAATGCTTCTAACTGTCAAGACACTGTAGGTCACAAGAGACTGAAAACCTAACAGTCTCACGTGTCGGGTTGTGTTGAACTGACCATGAGCATTTGGGGGATCCAGCAAAGGGGGAGCGAAGCTGGAGAGTCATTCAGTTTGGGTTAGAAGTAGTCACTATTGCTTCATTATAAAGTCAGATTGCTACTCTCCATCCAGGAATACTCCTATATTCCACTCGGAATTACATACAAAGGCAGCGGGCCAGAGATCATATCACAATAGGAAAACTTCCCACAGTGTCTGGCACTGTGAGTAGTGACAAAGAAACAAAGTTTGACATGTATGGAGCCAGGGACTAGTCTGTGAAAAAAATCTTCCAATTATCAGATAGGTAAAATCTTCAGTGCAGGATTCTGTTCTCATTGGTGCTGAGTCCAAACTATCAATAACAAAACACCTATTTTAATTAATCATGTGACTAAGTTATGTTTCAATTGCCATATAGAAAATGATGTAAAAATTATTGTCCAATAAAGATATGATCAAGGAGTATACAGTCAAAAAGGTAGGCAAACAGTATCATAGAGTAAGACAAATATTATGCTATTTTTCTGGATTGTGTAATAGTTATGACAGTTGTCAACTTTTCTCATTCTAAACACAAAAACTCATTTTTATACCTAATTTTAAATTTAAATTTTTGCACTTTTTATTAAAGAGGACTCCCTCCCAAATTATATGAGCTTCAGACCCCATACAACCTAGATCTGCCTTTGTTCATGTCATAAATTGGCCACACAAAGATTCGGCTCTTAAGTAGGCGCAGTGTCATGGAACTGTCTGTGGTGCTGGACCTGAAGTTCTCTCGGCTCTCTCCATGGTACTTACTGCACAAGCCCCTGCCTGTGCCAGTAGATTGTGCTCAGAGATGAAGAGTTGGAATTACCAACCGAGGTCATGGTTAATGCACAGGAATGGATGCTTTTGCCCATGGAGAAAGTGTATAAAGAGAAGAGAGCTGAAGAAAAAGCCACAGGTGACTCCCAAGTGTTAGGGAAACCCAAAAGACAGGAGCACTAAGAGTGTATCAGTTCAAGGAAAACATTGACCACCAAGCCATGCCTGAGTCTAGATCAAGGGCAGAGAGGAGGAACATGGGGTGAAGAGGGGAGGTAGCAAGAGTAGAATAGACTGAGGTAGGGGCTGTCTGGAAGGGGAAGAGAGGGAAGAATGACTGAGACGGGTGACCTGAGAGAGACCCCTGAGTGCCAGAACAAAGACTTTTCCCACTGAGTTGATGGAGGATAAGCTGACCAACCCAGAGACTTCACTTCCAAACTCCATGTGAGAGTCTATATGAGTTGGAATAGATGTGAATGATGGTTTCATACAAGTCTTCTGGCATCCACGAGCAAGTGTGGCTGACTATCAGAATGTTGTTTTGGTTTGTTTTTGCTTGTGCCTTGAAATAAGCACTCGGTTTCTTTAAAAGTTGGGGTTGTTTGGATAGTGAGAGGAGGTAAGTGTCTGGCCCACTCGAATGAATTTCCTCCAGTTTGACTGTCTGAGGCCGGGCCCCCTAAGGATTTGGATGCTGCTGTGGGAGTTGTGATCTAGGAGTCAGTCCATTTCCATGAAAAGCACAAAAAATGCTCAAAAAGGCCAGGGTGGGTCAGAGCTGATACATGTTTTTTGCTGAAATGCATTGGTGGTGCTGAGAGGTGACTGTGGTTGAGAGGAGGCTGTAAGCCTCTCTTGCCCCACGTTTCCATCACCACCCTCACCTCCTCCAAATAATCTAAGTCAAAGCAATGTGCCAGCTCAGCCAGTGAAGCTTCAAACTTTCTTGCCCTTTGATGTGTGTTGAATTGTGTGCCCCCAAAGACATGTGGAAGTCCTAATTCCAGGTATCTGTCCATTTGGAAATAAGGTCTTTGCAGATGTAATTAATATGAGGTCATCCTGGATTATGGTGGGTCCTAAATCCAACATGACTGGTGTTCTTATAGGAAGAATAGAAGGCACAGAGACACAGACAGACATACAGGGAGAAAGCCACGTGGTGACTGAGGAAAAGACAGGAATGATGCATCTACAAGCCAAGGAATGCCAAGAATTGACAGAATACTAGAAGCTAAGAGAAAGGCATGGAACAGATTCTCGTCTAGTGCCTCCAGAGAGCATGGCCCTGTCGACAGCTCAATTTCAGACTTCTAGCCACCAGAACTGTGAGAGAATTAACTCCTGTTGTTTTAAGGCACCCAGTTTATGGCAATTTGTTAGGGAGCCCCAAGAAACCAGTAAACCCTTCCTTGAACATGCTTGTTTATTTCATAGCTCGGCGCATTTACTCTTGCTGGTCCCTCTACATGGAATGCTCTTCCCCTAGGTGTTTGCAGGGATCCACAGGAGATGGGCACACGAGGCCGGGAGGGGCAGAATTGTCAGGCGTTTGGATGTCTGCATCTTAGACAGGCCTTCCCTGGCTGCCCTATCTGAAATAGTCCCCTGTCCCACCACTCCCAATATTCTCTACTTATCAACAGCTTTATTGTCTTCATAACACTTTCCTCTTTCTGAAGGCACCTCATTTCTTTCTTTCCTTCCTTAGAACATAAGATCCTGAGAGCAAGGGCCTTATCTGTGATACTCGCCAGTGACAGAACAGTTCCTGGTACATACTAGGCACTTAAGGAATATTTGTTAAATGAAGTTAGATGCTCGACAACTACTTGTTGAACAAATAAGTGAAAGTCACATACCATCCACCTTCTAAAAAGATTGACACCCCTAAGTGTCCCCTTTATAGAAATTTAGGAAACCATTATTTCAGAGACCTGGACAACAATCTCTACATGAGCATTTCCAAGACCATATCCTAAAAGTTAGAAGAGCTCTTGGTGACTCAGTTTCACACGTTGAATTCATAATCTTGCATCCAAGACGGGGGAAAGGCCAACTCTATGTTCAGACCTGAGGGACAGCTGCAATGGGCATCCACCAGGGGGCAGTCTAAAAAGTTGGGAGGCTCAGAAGTACCTAAATTGAGTTTACTTGAGGGCTGAACGGACAGAAATTAAAAGAAAAAAAAATAAATAAATAAAGTGAACTACATAAATACATCACCCTGATGACCTCCCATGTTAAAAAGAGATTAAACAATGTGGAAGCCATGAACGAACAGAATCTCCTCAGGAAAGGCAGTCATGAGAGAGCAAAAAGGATGGAGGAAACCAGAATTGATGCAGACATGTCCTCACACCTCACACCAGAGTAGGTTCCTATGGGTGGGCATAAGAAGTTCCCTCAATTCTGACTGGGGACCCTCCAGAGTCATTCTGTGGTCCAGGTTGGAGACTGTGTACTCTAATTTGTTCCCAATGTAGTAGAGTAGGGCATCAGTGGAATCACTCAGTCTCTGTTTTTTTGCAGGTGTGGATGAGCTCAAAAATCCCTAAATATTTGGGGGTTTGAGACTATGGTACAAACTACTGTTTGCCAGCCCATATCTATTGACTCCTTCCAATTTTATTAGGGGCGCATAACATCGCCTGCTTGCAGTGAAGTGTGGCCTCATGATTAACTATTGGCCAGTGAGATGTAAGCAGATGTGATGCTGCTTAAAAGAAAATAACTAAATCTGGAGGAGGTATCTCTTGCCTTTTCTCACTTCCCCTTGAGTCTGGCGACATCTAGACCTCCAGGAGCCATCTTGGATCAGGAGGTGACCTTGAGACTGGAAGTCATATGCTAAGGATGGAGGAACAGAAAGGGAGAAGATTGAGTTCTCAGAGAAAACAAAAAGCCACAATACCAATTCTGGACTGCCTACCCCTGGACCTCTTCAATGTGAGAAGAATAAACTTCTAACTTCTTGAAGCCACCTTTTATTGGGGTTTTTCTTTTATAGCCCACTGAACTTGACCCTAGCTGACTTAGAGATGGTCTTATACCTTCTCTGAGACTAAATGGATATCTATGGGCTGATTTCCTCTTAGAACTTCCAGCTTTCTGTCCCTAAGACGGTGGCCTGGGGAAGAAAAATCAACTAAAGTTCATGCTGCTGATGTCTGAGCGTGTCCTCCCCCTCCTGGGAAATGAATCACTGGTCCAGCCCCAAGTTTCACAAAAAGGGACTGTGATGCCCAGCAGGTGTCCTCAGGTAGAAGATCTAGAGCAGTGGTTCCCATTGTCTCTAGAGCAGCAGCCGCAGCGGCAGCACTGGCAATGTTTTAGAAATGCACAGTATCAGGACCTATCTCAGACCTACTGGATCAGAAATTCTGGGGGTGGGTCGAGCAATCTGTGTTTTAACAACCCCTCAGGTTGTTCTGATGCATGCTAAAGCTTGAGAACCACTAGACACCCAAGAGGAATTGCTCACATTACCAAGGGCAAAGGTCATCATCAGGAAGAACCAGGGTTGAAGGCATTCTTTAAGGGGCTTGAGAGAAAAGAGGGCTGGAATAGTTGACTGATTTGGGAGAAGAGACAGAGGAAATAGGATTTATAAGTTCTCATACAAAGTAGTTTGATGATCTTCACCGTCGCCAAGAAACTCAAGTCTAACACGGAATTCAACCCTTTCATATTTACCTTTGGCTCTTTATCTTTGCTTCTTGAAGGTGACCTCTAAGAATGAAAATATGGAACCTCGACTTACCATGTCACACCAGTAAGAATACTTTCTAAACACTAGGGAAGTCTTCTGTGTCAGCAGCCAGGATAGTCTGACACAGAAATTTAATTTTCACCCTTTGAGGGTAGGTTCCAGTTTAGAAAGTAGCTCAAGATGTCTGCTAAATGGGTCATATGACCTAGCCTGGTAATCTCCTTTAAGATTCAAAGAAGAGGTGGACCTGGAAAGGAAAGAGCAGGGCCAATCTCAGGAAGCAGAACCAGCCAGCCTCCCAGCTGAGGAACACCCCCACCCACCCACCCAGACAGCTGGGTGCATTTGGTGAGTGCCCTATCTTGCAGTAGGGTTCACACACTACTGGGTTGGTAGCCATCTTTTCATTGACTTGACTCCTTCAGAGTGGCCCACCTGATCACTGAAGGGAGCCAGCCTGCAACTGCTGTAGATCTTAGGTCTGCTGTCGTGGAAATTTATTATTTCAGGACTTTTTAATCCTACTGTTAAGTTTAGAAAATTTCCAGACTTACGAGCCTGACCCCAAGGTCAAATCCAGAAAAGTCAAGTTTCCAGCCTCCCTTACAGCTAGAACACAGCCATTCCAATGGACTCTTGTGAGACTGATTCAGAAGTGAGCAACTTGAGGAAAGAAACTGAATGTGGAACCTGATTTCCTTGTACGAATGGCAGCAAAGCCAACTGCTTTCAAAATGGTCCTTGTGAGGTTGGGTCCCTGGCACAGAAGAGACACCACTGGGCTGGCAGCACCAGTAGGCAAAAGCTTCCTCATCAGTTCTGTGGCGTGATATGGCCTGAGACACCTTTTCTGGTTTCTTCAGCCTCACAATAATTCTATGAGCTGCCCAATATCTTTTTCCTAAACTCCTTTTCTGATTTATCAATCAAACTATCTTCTGTTGCTAGCAACTAAAAACTGTAAGATGAAAATAGGACCTGGAGGTTGTGACAATCAACAGAACCTCAAGGAAATGGGGAGTACCAGGAATTGGTTGTCTGGTCTGGCTGGGGCTGATGGCTCTGAACATCCAGATGCCTTAGGGGTGGGACTCCGGCAGCCAGCGACGCACCTGTAGTTACCTGGGATGAAATGCTCACTGTGGGCAAGCTTTGGGGATACCTGGTGGCCACACTCACAAAAGAATATGAAGGTCATGAGGCATCAAAGACTGTGGGGTGAGTTGCTTCCATTCCTAGGAACCCAAAACCTCCAAATGACCTTGATTCCACCAAAGTTGCATGATCCTTGCCAGTCCTTCTGAGGCCAGGACTTACCTTTTCCAAGTCCATTCTAAGCTCATTCAGGCCCATTCTCAAACATCTCCCTTGGAATCTGAAAGGCCACAGGATCTTGTAGACTGGATTCTTCTGGGTGATCAGATTTCCTCCCCTTCCACCTCCTCTCCTCCCTGCCCTCCGTTTCCGCCAAGTTACAGTCACCAGGAAAAATGGTAAGACATTTATTGAGTCATCTACAGCAGTTTGACATCCTTGAAACCCTGGACAAGGTTGTGAGCACAGCATTAATGGGGCAGCAGGAGCAGTGAGGTCTGTGGGGCTTATCTTTATTGTGGGAGATGAAACCCAGGCGGACCTGGCTCCCACAAGTGAGCCTGGCGCCATGTCTGGGATTCCAGGGGCTCCCCCACTCCAGCCCTCACAGGGGCAAAGCTACAGAAGACAGATATAAGACAAGACACACACGGCCAAGCACAGATATGTCCCAGGACCTCGAGGTCAGGGAAAGGAGAAGGAATGGCCACATGGCCCACTTGAGGGATGTCCCAGATCCTTGAAGGATTCCCATGGGGGTGGCATGGAAACAGACATCACCCACGTGGAAGTATCCCCATCCCAACCACAAGAACAAATCAGCTGACGGAGATAAGCCTGGAATTCTGCATCCATCAGAGTCCCCTAGCCTCCCCCTCGCCCCCAGTGCTGGTGGTTTTACAAATGGGGCAAAGGTTAACCCAGGAAGGCTCAAAGCAGTTGATAAACAGCACAGAGTCCCTGTCAGGGGCCTCCACCCCAGTAACACCCGGGCAGTTTCCAAAGCCCTTTCCCACACAAGGGCATCTCGCTTCAGCCTCACCCCTGGCCTGTGGGGCAGACCACAAATCACGTCCTCCCACTTGTCAGATCAGGAAGCAGAGGCCCAGAGAGGCTCCGCCTTGGAGCAGAGAGCAGGTGGTGAAGCCCAGGCCAGAACGCAGATCACCCAGGCTACACTCACTCCATCGCTCCTCTGTAGTCTGGAGTCCTAACGACTTCTATGGCCAGAGCCCTCTCCCACGCAGGCTGACTGTTCTCTGTATGGAAGCTTGATCGAGGGTCTCCTTCTGGCTCACGTGCAGGGCTGGGCACATGGTGGCGGGCCCACTTCCTCTTTCATGTTGTAAAGCGCACTGGATCCCAACGTGGTGCAGGCTCCGAGCTAAGCCCACCTCCGGGTGTTTTCTCATCAGCCCAGTGGGGAGCTCTCCAAGTCTCCTCCCAGCTCTAGGACTTGGAGAGTCTCCCAAATATAAAGGGTGAAGGCGTCAAGGTCAAGCAGTAGATCCGGCAAAGCTGGGAGAAGCCCAGGTCCCCCGGTCCCTGCTCAGGGTCTTCCAGCAGGGTTCCACAGTCACTGGGCTCAGGTAGGAGTTTATGATGACAAAGCACTCACTGCTTTCACTTTGGAGTGGCCTTGAGGGGGTCAAGGGTACTCACAGAGTTACAAAGAGAGCCTCTTCTAGCTTTCCTTCCAGGAAGGGAAATGGTCAGATGAATGAGGTGAGCCAGTGCCCTCAGTGGGTGATGATGGACTCAAGCCTTGGTCCCGGCTCTAGCTCCCTGGCCCCATTCCCCAGAGAAGCCGGTTTGGGGAGGGGTGCGGGTTAGAGAAGGAATCGCTGCAGACCAGCGCAGGGGTCAAGGAGGGTCACAGAGCTGCCCACTGAGACAGAGAATGTGGCCTGGCCTCCGGCACGATGGAGAGCCATGACGCCCGTAGTGCTGGGTACCACCAGAAAGCCACTGAAAGCCTGAATCCCAATCTCTGACCCCTCACAGGCTCCCTGACAGCCTCAGCATCACTGAGTCCCATTTCCCCCAGGGCTGGAGACTCTATCTTGACACTGCCTGTTCCATAGTGGGACAGTCGTGACAGAGGATGAGAGATTTCTTCATCCCAAGGAGCACTCAGCCTCCCCCGGGCGAGTTCAGTCCTTTAGGATTGCATAGAACAAGAATAACCCCGATCCTGGTAGCAATCTCCTACAGACATGGAGTCAGACAGCTCTGCTCCTCTCCAGCCTAACCACTCCCAAGGCCCTCGAGCCCTCCTCACACAACACGATTTATCCTTTCCTGCTCCAAATCCCACGATCCTTGCCCGAGGCCCATTCCCAGTAGATGGCTGGTGTTTAGACAGAGAAGTCCAGAGATGCTATGGGCTATACAATTCACCTAGTCTTACTGCCCATTTTACAGATTTGAAAACAAAGGGTCAGCGATGGAAGGGTTCTGCCCAGACCTCCTGCTATCTCTCCACTGCCTGTGGCCCTGAAGGCCAGCTGCCTAACCTCCTGGGACCTTCAGAACACATCGGATACATCTGCTCACAAGACTGCCAATAATCTGTTCAGAGAGAAAAACAAACCCACAAACCGCCAGGAACCTGGAAGCTCTATGAGGGAGCGGATCCAGGGCTCAGGCGGCAGCATGGCACACGGAGCTGGGGGATGGTTTTGTTTTTGCTGTTTTGTGATGATGTATGTATAAAGTCAAAGCCTCTTCTTCACAGTGAAGCAGACCTGCTGGTGGGGTCGAGGATGAGGAAGCGGGGCCCACAGCACTCAGGGGACAGTTCCTAGGATATGGGCGTGGCCACTGCCCACCCAGTCATGGCACCCTGTCCTGGCTAGAGACATGGCTGGCTCTGCACCTCATGTCCAAGGCACCTGTCCAATTGTCCCCAGCCTGATCCTTCCCTCCAGCCCAGCAGCTTCCACCATGGTGTCCAAATGGAAGAGACAGAAGTCCCATTTCTAAGAAAGGGAAAATAAACAGCATTCCCCCTCCCTCCTCACATGCACAAACATATGCACTTCCAAACCTTATATGGTCCACATAACAAGAATGCATGTCCTTTTCCCTGCCTTCATATTGAACTGAAGGAGTGAGCCTACAGAAGCATTAGAAGTCGCCTCATCTCACGAATGGGGAAACTGAGGCCCAGAACAGGGAGCACTGCGTACACAGTCTCAGCAGTCTGAGCCTGACAAGGCAGATTCCACATTTCTGAATCCCAGCCCATGGTTCCTTCCAAGCCACTCAGGCTCCCCAGCGGTGTCCAAAATGCAAGTTGCCCAGCACATTGGTAACCCATGGCTCCCAAACAGGACAAGGGGGATCACAAGGCCAGGTGCAGGATGGAAGGGCCATGGCCAGCCTGAGTCACCAAACACCCCTGGGGAAGAGCTCCCTTCCTCCCTCTGGCTTTGCCAAAGACCCAAGATCCACAGTGCTTCAGTAGCCAAGGACACAGGGCTCTGAACCAAGCAACTAAGCCCTTCTCCGGCCACTTGGAAGGCCTCTCCAGAAACAGTTCCCCAAACGCCCCAGGCCCTTCCTCTTCATAAAACCAAGCAAAGCAACACTACCCCTTGACCCAAACTCCCCAGGAATTCCAGAACATGATCATGAGACGAGTCTACAAAAACACTTGGACAGGAACACTGAAAGCTGACAGGGAATGAAGTGGGCCCCACACATGGGCCATGGCACTCTAGCACTTCTCTCCACCTTTCCCTAACCTGGCTCTGCCCCATTTTAAATTCTGAGTTTGTGGTCCTGCAACTTGCGCTGTGGAGCCAGGACAGGTGTGGGGTGGAGCCACTGCTCCCATCAGCGGCTTCTGCTAACGGGCATGGTGGGCACGGCTTCCTCTCCCAACACCCCAGGACACCCTAGCATCCATGGTGATTCAATGTCAAGAGCACACAGAGGGAAGTCTTTGCAGAGGTCTTCAAGAGATTTCACGAGCTGGTGGCTGGGGCTCCTCATCGTCCATGGGGATCGGGGGTGAGGGCGAGCCCTGGGCCCTGGACTTGGGCACATGGAGGTTTAAGGTGGTTCAGGATTCACTGACATCACAGGAAGGTGGCTGGTTCATCTGAGTCATGGCTTTGACTTAAGGGCAATGGGGAGGAGGAGGGTTAGGGGCTCCATGTGGTACGCATGGTTGGGGAGCAGTTTCTCTGGGGCATCCATCTCTCACCTTCTGCAGCTGATGCCTGAGGGTCGGAGAGGCAGAAGAAAGGCTCCCATATGAACCCCACCCACCTCGAGTGAGGGGTAAAATGATTGGGATGGTGAGGGTCTTCTTGCACGGGACCTCCCAAACTCTTCCCATCTCCTCTCCAACCGCATTCACGTTTCTGGCTGTTAGCCATTTTTCTTGGGCCAAATAAAAAGCACCAGAACTTTCCCTGACCCATAGCCCCACACTCAAACTGAAGTCTCTGACTGGAAGAGCCCCAGAGCTGTCCCAGCGCCCTGACACCCAGAAGCTGGGCACCTGGACACCAAGATGTTGAGGGAGCATGAGGGAGCCTCAGGTCTGGCCTGCACTGAAGGACAATGGCCATCCAAGCTGGACCTCTGGCAGGCCTCAGGGACTGGGCCGGGCCTGAGAAGGGCCCCAGGGTGGCAAGCAGACTCAAGGAGTCCACATGGAGAGTCAGACACTGCAGGGGGCTGTCAGGCAGGCACCACCCCAAACCCCCCAAAGCAAGGTGATCAGCCTCAGCTCACAAGGCCTCACACACAGGGTCAGGCAATCTCTGAGGCTGGTGGAGACAGGGCTGGGTAGAGCTGGGGACCTGCACCAGGTGAGCAGGGACACTGGGCAAAGGGTAGAGATGGGATCACTTTTCCAAATTTGAGGAGTATTTACACATCTGGGGTCAGGGCCCAGGGGCCCACGGTGGGTGGGGCCAGCACCCTGCACCCTTCTCCCCCCTCGGGGAGCCCAGCTGCCAGCCCAGGGCCTGCCCAAAGGGAGAGAAAAGGCACAGCATGCGTGGGCCGGTGCCCGCCTGCAGCCCCAACCTGTGTATGGAGGAGAGGAGGAGGAGGGGGGCTCAGGTGGCCAGGTTGTCAGCTGGGAGGCCGGACATGCGGATCTGGGAGCTGCTCTTGCTCAGGATGGAGAGCTGGGTGCCCCCGTTCACCCCACTGCTGGCCAGGGATGGGTGTCGGTGCTTGAAGTCCATGGTGAAGTAGCGGTTCACCTTCCAGCTCCGCCACTTCCGCTTGATCTCGGCCTGCACCTGCGGGGAGCAACTTGGGCCGTTACTCTGGATGGACATCCTCTCCTCTCCGACCTCATCCACCCACCTGCCCTCTCCTGAGGCCCTTCCCAGGGTGGCACTACCACCTCCAGCATCACCTCACTGACTCCCAAATTTCAGCTTGCAGCCCTGGAGGTCATCAATGGGAAAGGCATGCCTCTGAGGGGCTGAGCTTGGCCCTTTTCCCAAGTCACTATCTGAGCAAGGCCCTCTAATGGCTTCTTGTCATCTGTGAGCTTCTGTCCCAGCCCTTGGTGTTCTACCATCAGAGACCAGCCCAGAGGGTCTTTCAGGGAATCTTGAAAAAGCAGGCTCCCGGGAAGACAGATCAGGGCAAGGATCCCCACTCTCACTGACTAGCAACAGTGGCTACACATTAGAATCACCTGGAGAGCTTTAAAAATCCAGATGCCGGGGGGGAGGGGGAAAGGGACACATATATGGTGACAGATGGCAACCAGACTTTTGGTGGTGAACATGATGCATTCTATACAGAAGCTGAAATATGATGTACACTTGAAATTTATTTAATGTCATAAACCAATGGGACCTCAATTAAAAAAAATTGGTGAATGGAAAAACAAAACGTGGTGTATATATATAATGGAATATTCTTCAGCCTTAAAAAGGAATGGAATTCTGATACGTGCTACAACGTGGATGAACCTTGAAGACATTATGCTAAGTGAAATAAGCCAGATACTAAAGTCCAGATTTTGCATGATTCCACTTATATGAGGCATCTAGAGTATTCAAATTTATAAGGACATAATACAGAACAGTGGTTCCCAGGGGCTGGGGGCAGGGAGAATGGGGAGTGATTCTTTAATGGGCACAGAGTTTTAGTTCAGGATGACAAAAAGTTTTAGTGATGTATAGTGGTGATGGTTGCACAACAAAGTGAATGTACTTAAGGCCACTGCACTGTATGCATAAAAGTGGTTCAAATGGCAAATTTTATGTTATGTATATTTTATCGCAATAAAAAAATAAATAAATAAATAATTTGGAAAAAATGATAGAAAAAAAATCCAGAACAACTACATCAGAATCTCTGGGGTAAGGCGTCCATATATTTTAAAGCTTCCCCAAGATTTCAATGTGCCGTCAGGATTGAGATCCACTAAGTAAGGCACTTGCTCTGGGTGAACACACCCCCATGTTGCTTTTAGCATGGTGTGTGCAGAGCATGCCCAGTTTCAGCCTCCATATGGCCCCTCAGGCCAGCCCCTTTGGGCAGTGCACAAACTGCATAAATGGCAGCAGTACCAGCACCCACCCCCTCCAGTTCTAGCTCCCACTTCCACCGTAGGTCCTTGACAAGCTCCATTACTCCCATTTCTTGTCTCTCCCAGCCACTCCCTGCAGGGCCCCGTCTGCCTCTCCTTATCTGTCCTTATCTGACCCTCTACAGGTTGTCGGGGCAATCACTGAGCCCACTCTTCTTGTTTCTTGCAGCCAAGAGCCAAGCACTAGCATGAGGACCCCTGCCCACTCTCTAAACCCATCTATCCACCCAGCCCCCACCCTTTTCTCACGGCCTCTGTTCTGGGCTCTGCTCAAAAGTATCACCCTAACAGGCTAGAGCAGGAGGATCCGAGACCATGGCTCTGGAAATGGAGCATTACTAGAAGGTTCCAGGCCTCTCCCCAGGGTCTCTCCCAGGTCCCCACAGTCCCTACCCTACAGGGGATGGGTTTGGGCAGACAGGCTGGACTGCTAGGGCAGTGCTGAACTTGGGCAGCTCCCTACTCAGCACACCTGCCCATCACAGCCTCATGATCAGCAGGTTCCACTTCCTGTGCCCTGCCCCTCCTCACTTTCTGTTCTTCTTCACTAAGGTGTGTCCTACAGTGAGAGCCCTCCCAGGCGGGTCTGTGCTCAGCAGCTGATGCCTGCATGGATGGAGCTCTGCTCCAGAGGCTGAGCCTCAGCTGCACAGCCGGCAAAGTGGGAGAGATTCTGGCAGTGGAGACCGTCAAGAGACCCCGGCACCACTGCCATCCCCCTCCTGGAGGTGCTGGGAGCCTGGCAAGGCCCGGGTCTGGGGAATAAGTCCTGAGTGGCCAGCAGGCCGAGCCCCTGTCTGCTCCCCACCAAGCCCCACCTCCATCACTAAGAAACCAGAGGGCCAGGGTCTTACCTCTCCATTCAGAAAACAGTAGAGCACAGCCACCACAAAGCCCTAGGGAGAAAGAGCAAACAATATGAGGATGCCAGCAAAGGACCTTCCACGCAGGGGGTGGATGGTGGCAGGGGCAAGGAGGGACACCAAGAAGCAGAAAAATGCAATGACCTGCATGGAGGGCACCTGCTCAAGAAACTGGGCTAAGATGCCACAAGTGGTGACACCCATGAAGACAAGTGGCTGGTGAGAGAGTCCCCTCCCACTGACACCCCTGGCTTTGCATCTCATGTTCCCTTGGTGAAATCCTTCCCATTCCCAAGGGCCAGCTCTATCCTACTTTCTATAAGAAGCCTTCTCTGAACGCCCCAGAATGTTCTCCGGGCTCCTCAACCAGCCTGCAGTCCCCCTGAGGGCAGCAGCCTCCAGGCCAGAACAGATCTGTGTCTTTATGCCCTTCACCTCCCCACTCTGCCTTCCCTGGGCCAGACACTCTGGCACACAGCACACGCAGAACACCCCATGAATGAGCACTCGGCACAGAGTAGGTGTGTGGCTGTTCTACACACATTCTTCATATGTATTCTTTGCATTTAGAATTCTTGTGCTGAGACAGGAATCCAGAGCTCTGACTCCCAGGCGGGGGATTTGTCTATAAAACTCCCAGCCTCGTCAGGCTAAGAACCTGAACAGGTAAAATGGCCTTGAATTAAATCACAGGGGAGGAGAGACTCAAGTCAGATACACAGAGTAACGTTCTGACCACCAAGGTCAAATACTCATCTAAACAGTTGGGTTAGGGAGAGGTGCTCCATCCTGGGGACACTCAAGGGAGCCACCCGCCTTCATTGACCCACTGGTGCTCCCATCTCTTCACTTACTCATCATGCATCCTCGTACCAATTCACCAGCTCCTTCACTCACTCGTTTACAACCCCATCTGCTTACTCCTTCATGCACGGAGTCACTCATCCACCCACTCTCTCATTGCCTGGATCCCTTATTTATGTATCCGTTTGCTCATCCAGCCGTTCAGCTCATTCAGCTCTCTGTGGCCAGGTCCTGGGTTGGGACCCCAACTTGGGTAAGACAGAGCTCCAGCTTTCACGGGGCACATGGTCTACAGGCTGAAGTCAGGGAGTAGACACAGAGGTCTCTTGGGGGGTACTCGGCCCTCATCCAGGGCCGATGGTAAGGGATGGGGAGCTGCACCCAAGGGAGGCCTGGCTCAGGACACTGGACGCAGCAAAGGAAGATATCAGTGTCTTCTCACAGGGGTCCAGAGTGGAGAAGGCAGCAAGGGCTCTCCCAGCGCCCCACAATTCTAGTACACTTATTTCAGAGACAGAATCATGGAGACCAGCTCTGGGTTAAAGAAGTTTCTAGAACCACCAGCAGGTTAGGGGCCAGGGCCCTGGCTCCCTGTGAGTTTTGCCCTCTGCACGTGCCAGGCCTACCTGGAAGGAGCCCAGCCCCAGCTCAAACACGAGTCTCTCCCTCTTGCTGACATTCTCTGGGGAGAAGGCGAACACCGTGTAGTGGATTCCAAACAGCGGGATGAGTAGCAGGGTGGACCGGGCTAGCCGTCTGTCGGGAGAAAGCAAGACATCTGCTCCAGGGGCTGCCAGGCTTCATGCCAGAGCCATGGAGGGCAGAGAGCCCCAGTCCCACCCCCCTTTCGCTCCCCCTAAGCTGGGGCCCCTGTTCATGGACCCCCTCAGGACCCTCTCCCGAGGTGTGGGACCTGGGAGAGACAGTGGACGACAGAGCCCAGGCTTCCAGAACTCCCTGGGAGGTTCTGGGGGGACATCCCCCAGTCTGCAGGGTGCCTATCCCTCTAGGCCACGTCAGTATCATGTAGAACCACTGAACACGAACATGTGAGTATGTGACGTACAGAGACCCCTCGTGGGAGGTGCAAAGCCCTTGGGGAAAACGAAGTCAGAGAAAAACACAGGGATGGGATTAGGAAGGCTTGAGCGACGTGAGGGGTCCTCAAGCAACGTAAATATTCTCCTGCCCTGGAAGGAAGCTCCATGTGCCTGAAAAGAGCAGCCCCTAAGAGGCACAGAGAGAGTCGGCTCTTCTGAGTCTGGGGCTAGCCCACGACACTCACGGAGAGTGGTGGGGAGGTGCTGACAACGGGGGGGGGGGGGGGGGGGCACAGTGGGTGGGCCACAGAGAGAGAGACTTGGGAGGGATCCTAGGAAGGACTTACTGACTCTGGGCATAAACGATCACCACCCAAGCACGAGGAACCTGCCACCCAGGAAACTGAGTCAAAGGGAGAGAAGGCTATCTGCTTGGGGGTGGGGCAGGCAGGGGAGAGAGGGCCAAAGGGACCTCGGCACCTCCTGAGGCCAGCTCTTCTGGGGTTCCTCTGCCTGTAACTGGCTCCGAGGCCCAGTAGGGTGGGGCTCTGTTCTGAGGGGGCAGAGACACAGAAGCCATGCTAAGACATTAAGAGTATGCACAGTGCATGCACTTGGGGGTCCTGCTCTGTTGGGAGGGGTGCACCCAGAGGGTCTCCAAGAGTGGGACCCCCTCTCTGCCCACCCCAGTACAATGGTCCCTTCTGGGTCTCCTCAAACAGCCAGCCCTGCCCTGCAGGTGAAGCCTGCCCCCTGGGCCCTCTGAATGGGGGCATGAGCGGAAGGGTCAGCCTCACCCTCTCCCGGCAAAGCTTGGTCCACGGGGTGGACAGCTGGGAGTGGGGGCACCATTTGACTTGGGGCATTTACACTGTGTGCCCCCTCCTCTTCCCCACCCCAGTCTTTCTGGGAGAAAATGTTCTGTTGAATGTGGGGGCTCCAGATTTCAGAAGAAGCCAAATCCAGAGTCTGAGTGAGGCCCTTGGCTTCCCAGAGTCTCCTGAGAGGGAAGGAAGGAGGGAGGGGAAGGGGAAGAAAGAAGAGCACCAGGAGACAGAGAGGAAGGTACAGGCGTAGCCTGGGGACACCTTAGGTGGACCAAGACTCAGGTGGACCAATGAAGAAGTCGCTCGACTGCTGGGTGCCCACCCCTTCTCCATCCTGCTCACAGGCAGCCCGTTCTGCAGAACCTGGGATCCCTGGACCAGAGCTGGTGCCAACAGGATCTGAGCCAGTCCCCACTCTGAGCCCAGGTGCAGTCCTGGAGTGGCCTGTCCTCTCTCAGACCATGGCTCCCTGGAGGCAGGCGTGGTACCTCACTGAGCTGCTATCTTCCGTGGCCTGCACGTGCCAGGCACGGCGCTTACGTTCAGAAAATCCCTGTCCATGAAAGAATAAACGGGCCAAGCAGGGCTGGTATGAAAGCCTCAGAGTCTGAAAATGGAACATGACGTGGGAGCTCGGTTCCTGCTCATCTCGGGCACCCAGGGCCTGGCCCAGAGGGCAGCAGGGAGTGTTGGCTGAAGAATGGAAATCCAAAAAGAAGAGGGAAGTAGGCTGGAAGTGCAGGCACGTGGACATCTTGGGGGGGTCCCTCTGTGACCCTGCCTAAAGCAGTTACCTTGCCAGAGCAGCTTAACTGGAGGGGCTCAGGAGGGAAGGCGGCCCTGGGACACGCCTGTGGCCCCTGCCCTCCTCCCGCCTTGCCTCCTCTCCCACAAATGGCCCGTTTCCAGGGACTCGCCCCTGCAGTTTGAAAAGTGCCCTGGAGACCAAAGGCCAAATCTCTCCAGCTTTCGTGGTGGCAGTGGACGTGACGAGTTCAGTGTGTGTGAGACAGCAACCTTTCAGGCTTGGGCTCAGGCCCTTCCGGGCCCCAGGTGGATGTGACAAATGGCAGCGGAGGCGTCCCACAGTCCAGTCCCATGGCAACACCTTCCCCCCCCTGGAGATGCTGTGACAGTCTAGAACAGTCAGGACTTTTGCCAGGGACCCAGCTCATCCCAGTGACCCCATTGGTAGACAGGGCAGTGGGGGCAGATGAGGAGGTCACTAGGGCCCAGAGTTCTGGGACCTCTATCCTTCAGAGCTGACCAGTGGCCTTGGAAGGGGGACATGCAGTATGAGCCTCAAGAGCCCTCTTTGAGGACAATCACAAAATCACCATGTGATCTGATTAACCCAGAGAGACAATGACCCAGGGCCTTGGCCTCTGTCACCCTGCCCTGAGGAGGTATCAATGGGCAGAAGAGCTCTAAAAATGCCAAGAAGAACTTCCAACAGTCAGAGCTGCCCAATGAGTGGGCTCCCCCACTTAAAGGGATGTCCAGATTGAGGCAGATGCCCTGGTCAGAGATGCCCTGGGGCTAGTGACAGCACTCCCTGGGTTCAAATCCTCACCCCGCTAATTGTGTGACCTTGAGTGAGTCACTTCACCTCTCTGTACTTCAGTTTTCTCATCTGTAAAATGGGGATAATACAAGTACCCACCTCACCAGGATGTTGTGGGGATTAAGCCACACGGCACGTGAAGTGTGAGTGAGGTTCAGTGGGGTGAGGGTCCTGTCCCACGCAGGGAGACAGCATACAGAAACTCAAGCTCTAAGGCTCTTAGAAATAATTTGACAATTGCAGAGACCGAAGCCCAGAGAAGAAGGGGATGTAGGGAAGGGACAGGCTTCAGAGCTGCTGACTCCTCAGCACCTGCCAAGCCTCAGCTGCTCCCACCAAGGCCGCAGCTCCCTCCCCGCCACCTCCCCTCCCGCCCTATGAGCACGAGGTTGCAGAGAACTCACAAGACACCGGACTCAACATGCAACAGCCGGGAAAGGGCTCGGGGCTGGAGGCACAGTCTGCTCTCCGCTCTCCTCCAGCCCGGTGGACGCAAGCTCCAGGCGGCAGCCACGGCATGCGTCCCCCTCCCCTCCAGGACACCCAGCCACAGCCACGCCACGCACACTTACAGAGTAATGGTGGACAGTTCTGACATCTTGCAAGAGTGCTGCTGAGCCCGCTGTGGCTTGCAGTAGCATTTCTGCACGCAGCTGCTGGGTGTGACAAGATCAGCACTTCTGTCAGCTGGGGGCGTTGGGCAACGAAGAAACTGAGGTGGGACTTAGAGCAAAATGGCTCGCGGGAGGGGGGCAGGCAGAGGGTCCAAGGGTGGAGACAGGGTGGGCAGTGACATGGAGGAGAATGAGGAAGCCAAGGGCCAAGACGCAGTCAACTCTGGACATAGAACTGCACACCCACATGTGTGCACGTGTGTGCTTGGACATAGATGCACACACGAGCACTCACACTGGGACCACTGACAGGTGGCAGGGTTCGAGGAAATGCATGTGTCGGAAGGTGAGGCCAGAAGCTGTCTCCAGAATCAGCTCCAGGCTCAGAGCATGGCCTGGCGGGAGGTCACTCAGTGAGATGAGCAGCTGGAAACTCACACCACGGACCTCAAGCTGCCTAGCCCGGGCAGACCAAGCCTGAAATCAGGCCAGTCTGGGTTTGGCTGTAAGACAGACTTGAGTCCACTGATCTTCCCCGTCTACACCTCTCACTCTCCTGTCTGTTTCTTCCTCTCTGTCTCCTAGGCACCTCCGTGTGGACACACAGGGGGAGAAGAGATAGGATGGACGGAGCAGATTGTTACTTAGTCTAGATCTGTGCTTTCCAACATGGTAGCCACTACCCACCTGCAGCTATATGGATTACAATTAAGTCAAATTAAAAATCCGCTTCCTCAGTTGCCCTTAGCCACATTGCATGGGCTCAACAGCCACATGCAGCTAGTGGTTCCCATATTGAACAGCACAGATCTAGGACACTGCCATCCCTGCTGAGAGTTCTGTTGCACAGCGCTGGCCTAGACTGCTTCATGAATGTTCAATGGGCAGGGGCTGAAGGCTGAGAGGGGCACCTATGGGGCACTGCCCCACTGCCTGCAGAAACAGGTCATCTGAAGGAGGCATCCACAGTGGGCCCAGGGAGCCAGCCTAGCCCTCCATGCCACTGGGTGGGACACAGAGCTTCCATCTCCTCAGAGAGGTCTCAGGCTGCCTTTCTATCTCTTCTAGCCCTTCCCGGTCCTGCTTATGCTTGGGTTGGCACAAGCTGTACACTTCTTTTCCTTCCATGACAAACATGGAAAAGATGGATTAAGAGCTGTGTCATCTCATCAGACTGTATAAGAGTTGCCTACTTCACAAACCCCCCTCAGCACTGCGTGGCGCTGAGCTCCTGGTACCCGCCAACGAACCCATCAACCTGAGGGGGATCTGATGCAAAGGAGAACAGATACACAGATACGCACCAAGAGACTAGACCTTGGGCATTCATGGATTCGTTATTTGTGATCCCAACCCTTTGAGAGCAAGTCTGAAGGTCCTTGACATGTGGTGATGTGTCATTTTGCTGAGCTACCGTTTTAATCACACTTCAAAGACAGGGCCAGTCAAGGTCTACCCAGCATCTGTGCCTCAGTCAGGTTTGTGGTTCTCATTTAATAAACAGCATCTTTCAATTCATACTGCAGTGTGAGGCGAGTGCTACTGGCCCACTTTACAGATGAAGGATGTGAGGTAAGTTATGATGCTCTGCTGCCCATAGTTGGGTCCCCAGACCAGCAAGGGTCAGCACCACCTGAGAGCTTCTTAGAAATGCAGAATCTCAGGTGCCAGCCCAGACCTGCTGGCTCAGAATCTGCATTTTAACAAGATCCCTAAGTGATCTGGATGCAAATCAAAGCTCAAGAAGCACTTGTGAGGAAGTCCCGTACTTAAGAAGTTTCTTCATGTGTCCTCAATGAACGTCAAAGGTCTGTCTCATGTACATACAAAGAGACAGACGGACACATATAAGCATGTTTTTCTCAGTAATGAAAAGAGCTTAATTGGGTATTCAGAAATGGAAGCCACTCTAGTCTTCAAATTTCTTCTCTCCCTTGCCCAGATTGAAAGGCTGGCTACTTTCCCTACAGCCAACGGCCTAATTCCTCATTCTTGACTTGATTAAACCACAGAAATCAGGGTCCAGGAGCCCAAGAGCTTGAACATCAGATGTCGCCTCGGATATGCCAGGCTTAATTCCTCATCCCAAATTCTAAAGCTTCAGCTGTTCTCTGGGACCTCTCCTCCTTGAACTCCCAAATTGTCCCTGCATGTCCTGGGCCCTGGAGACAGTCAATACAGACTCCTCCCATTTCTTTCAAAGTATGTTAAAGGCCATTTAGTGGCAAGTTAGCTAGAAAATCAGGCTCCTGGTAAAGATGTGTGCCTCTGATGAGGCGGGGGGCGGGGTGGGGGCAGACAAGAAACAGGGCACCCAGTGCCTGGGAGGGCCCTCCTACCCCCAAACATTCAATGATTCTGTGCAAAAGGAACACAGCAAGAGGCGGGTAGAAAAGCCAGAGACAAGCATGAGAAAGAAAGCCATGTCGGCATCTCTGAAAAGTCACCACAATTAGTGAAAAGGGGAAAAGGAATTCAATCAAGAGGAAGAGATAATAAGAAATTCAGCCAAGGGTGTTGGGTAGGGGCTGCTTGGAGAGCAGTGTCAGCCTGCATCAGAAGACTGGAGACACCCACAGCAGGTGCAGGGCCCATGACAGCACCCGGAAGTCAGGGAGCCCTGGCTCCCAGGCTTGGTTCTGCCAAGGCTTGACACCTGACAGGATGCCAGACACAGACCCCTGTGGGGGGCCCTTGTGGTAGCAGCCCTATTTCCCCCTGATCCCTAGTGAGCAGCATAGCCTTGGACACACAGCAGGCCCAAAGAACGTTGCGGACTGAGCTGCACATTCTCCATAGGGTCCCTCTGATGCTAAGATGCTGTGCATCCCCAGACCCTAGCCCAGTCCCCAGGGAAGCGCTCCACACCACACTGGTACCCTAGTCAGAAGCCCAGCTCAGCATATCTTGGAGCTTCTCTGCCCACCCCCTCCTTTCCCGCCACTGAGGATGAGCAAGCCCTCTGCCACCTGCCCAGCCTGGAGGGTCGGGGCACCTGGGTGCAAGGCTTTTTTAGCCACAGACTTGCTGGGTGATCTTAGGTGGCATCGTTTCCTTCTCTGGGCCTCAGTTTCTCCATCTGCAAAACCAGGGTACCCATTCCCTGCTGCCCATCCCTAACGGGAGTTGTGAGGATGGGGCACTCCTAGACAGGGAAGCAGGTGTTCTGGAAGTGGAAGATGGAGCCCCATGTGAACTGGGAAGCCTTAGGCTGTGGCTGAGTCCCAGGACTGAAAGGTTCCTGGCTGCTTCTCTGCCTAGCCACAGAAGAGCCTGTCTTTGGAGGTGAACGTTGTCCTTCTGATACTGGGCACGTCACAGCCCTGCTGAGGTACCTAGGGCACCACAGTGTCTGTTCTCTTCTCCTTCCTTTACCCTGAGGGGCTGTGGAGACCTGCTCTGTGGCATCCCTGAGGGCGACAAAGATTGGGTTTTCCTCCCCGACCCCAGACCCAAAACGCAGCTTCCGATGCCCACCTTGCAGTGAGGAGCCCACTGGGAATAAAGCCAGCTCCCGGCAGGGCCAGGCCTGCGATGCTGCCAACACAGCGTCAGCCCGGAAACCTCACCCTCCCCTTTCTGAGCCAGCTGGCTTCTCAAGGAGGAAAACTCTGGACCCAGGAAAAGGCAGGTTAACCCTGACCCCAGAATCGAGCTGAGCCCTAACCCATGGCCCAGACAAGTCGAGCCAGAGCAACGTGGAGCCCTGACCCAGGCCCACATTCCATGCCTGGCCACTGCTCAAGACCCCAGCCACTCATTCTGCCAGACGCACCAGGTGAGAGGGCGTGGGTGGCTCAGCGCCACTGCCCCCTGCAGGGGCCCAGCCCCCACCAGGCCCTTCTGAGGCTGGGTCAGGGGCGCCGACTACGGAGGACAAACCCTTAGCATCTGAGCAGCTGGAACCAACCTACAGGAAAGGGAGTGAATGATGGTCTGAGGGCACAGGCAGGGGGTCCTCTTGGGCTTTCTTGGGGACTCCCAGTCTTAAATTTGTTCTGGAAACAGAGGAAAAAACCAGAAAGCTGTTGTGGGCAGATCTGAAGGGGCTTCTCAGCCTAACACATAACTCTGGTGGCCCAAGGGTACTTGGGCACAGCTCTGGAATCCCCCTCTCCCACCACACCCTGCCCTTTCCAATCCCCCCACAGGCTCCCCTCCCCCATAGCAGACCCCTCCCAGCTCAGAGCACTCCCCGTGGGGCCGTTTTACACAAGGCTAGAACCCACTGGGGCCTCATCTTCCAGGAAGCCTTGTTTATGTACTTGTTTAACACCATCTTCTCCCTGCAAGTTCCTTGCAGACAGGAATGATGGTGTAGTGGAGCTTGGAGTCAAGGGCCTGCCTGCCTGCAGCGACGGCTTCACTCTCTCCTACTGGATTCATTTCACTTCCCTGATAACTAGCTCCCTCAGCTGTGAAATGGGGATTATATTTAACAGTCGGTTACCTATCCCACAGATTCACTGGGTGTCTGTGCATCCACTGTTCAGGGACTGAGGTGCAAATGTTTCTCAATGCTCTGCAGTTCTTAGCAGCATTGTCACTTGGACTATCTATCCCTCACGTCTGCCAACAGGGTCTCCTTGACCCCAGAAACACTCAAACACGTTGCTGAATTTAATGGGATTAAGCGGATCCCTTGTCCTGCGTCAGCCCTCCCACCTGGCTGGCAGACCACATCCATCTGAACTTTTAATCTTTGCGGCTTGAGACTAGCATGGCTTTAGCTTTCTCTAACAAAAAAGGATTTGCTGATATTACAGGGGGATTTTTTACACAGTAAAAGCAAACCAACTAGCTGGTTCTTTCAATGTTTGTACTTAAGTGTATAAACCACGTACTAATTACAAATGGTTCTTATCTATTTATGAGGAAGGCCTGACAGCACCCTACAGCTCTCAGGCTTCAAGGGATAACTTGAAAACCCTGGCCCCACACTTCCCTCCTACCAGACCCAGGGTTGGGGCGGGGGGCGGTCCTTGCTGCCTGGGGTAAGATGTTTGGGCTGGTAAAGCGTGTTCAGCGGTTAGTAGCGTGTCCTTATTTAGGCTGCCCTGAGCCCCTGTGTGCGTCCCTGCACATGCAGAGTGAGGGGAAGCCAGGAGAGCACCCCCAGAGAAGCCAGGAGAAGAAACAGATCCAGCAAGAAGCAGGGGGCGGGACCCAGGCTGCTAGAGCTCCAAGGAGAGATGAGGCAGACTTAGGTACCCACCACTCAGAAGTCCCAGGCAACTGAGAGTGGAGGAGCCAATCCACTCCCTAGCAGAAGAAACTGGGGCCAGACACAGGGACACAGTTCCTGACCCTGGACAGGACAGTGAGGGGAGCAGCAGTGCCCTGTTTTGTGAGTCCTTGAGACGAAGGCAGGGATGATGTCTCTAGGGCAGTTAGTTGGTTGCAGAGAATGGGCCCCACTGGCCCCCCAGTGCAGGGCCTCAGAGACTATGACTCACATGGATGAACAACTTTCGACTACATAACATAACATACATGTAAACAGAAGTTGGTAAAAACTTGCAAGAACATGGGGAAAAAAAGACAATAAATGGACAGGAAAAAGGGAGGGGATGGGGGGTCTTTTCCAATGTAATGACATCATCCTACATGCAGGGAAGACAAGGCTGACCATGCCAGACCCTGGGCCGACCCCCCACCCCTGGGGAAGGTGTTCCACAAGGCAGGGGCCCAGGCTGGAAGACAGACCAGGGGCAAGCTCTGTTCCCCGGGGAAGCCCCAAGGAGCCTGAGGGAAGGATCTGGGACTGGTCTCTGAGCAGTTCCTGCCTCTGCCTGTCTCCAAGAGAATGGCTGGATAGAGGGAACCCTCTGCTGGGGTCTCTGCTGAGCCACTTGTCCACTGGGCAGACAATCAAGGTTCTGAGCCCCAGACTGGGGTCTCTGATGAAGGCAGGACCAAGCACCCACTGAGGCCATGAGAACACCTCAGCTCCCTTCTAACCTGCTCTCTTCTCAACCTGAGGAAGCAACACATATGGGTTCTACCTTGCCCACGGATGGACCCCAGAGACTGTCCTCAGATTCTCTATGCTCATCTTACCCCTCCAGCCAACCAGAGGGGACCAACCTTCCTCCTCAGCATCAGAAGTGTCCCCACATCCTACACATCCAGCTGGTCATGCTCCTGATCACGAGGTAAGAAGGGTGAAGTGCAAGCTACTTGGTCTGACTCAGAATGGATCGAGGGCTGGGAGAGGGCTGGGACAGAGCAAGCAGGGGTGAGCTGTTAGGGATGTGACTGCAAAAACTCTCATAGGAAACAAACCAAATGGCTACAGAAGTGGACAAAACCCTACACTCAATGGTAAGAGGTTGCCCACAAACCCATCAACCAAAACCATATCAGACGGTCCTCTGCTCAGGGAGGAGGGAGTTGCACAAGGAGGACCAGATTCAGAAGTAGAGCTGCCCTGAGGGGAGGTGAGGAAGGAAAAGAATCCTCACTTCCAACACCCAGACTGGCAAGAACGTCCACCTCACTCGCTAGTGGGGGCTGAGCAACCTGTACACGCTGGGCTGAGAGTGGGGATCACAAGCTTCCCATGGAACTAAGATCCCCAAGGGAAATCCAACTTCTAAACCACCTTAGGAGATCTGGCGTTTTCCATCTTGATTTTCCTAGTGTGACAAGGGATCTGCCAGTCTCTTCCTCTCTCTTTTCCCTGCGATGTGATCAGCATGTGAATTAGGAACTCCTAGGTTGCCTGAAGGATGGGAGGGCAACTATATTTTAAAGGCACTTTAATCAGAAGGAAATCTTGCAAATGCCCACGCTAGGTGACCCTATGAGCAAAGTCCAGGCCTTCTCCTGCCCGTGACCTGAGTACAGGGCCCACATAGCTGTTAGGAGTGACTGTGGCATTCACACAGTGGTACTTACAAGTAGATGCTGGACTCATTGCCTCCCATGTCTGGAGACTGAAGTTTCTGCACAAGGATGACGATGATGCCGATGAAGAGCACAAAGTTAACCTGAGGAACAAAGAAATAGTGGATGGAAACGATTCTGGGCAAAGACTTTCCATACCCCTGCCTCTGCCTAGGCTGTTATTCCCCCAACAGGGCCTTCCCACCTCCAGTCAAGATCCATCTAGACTTATAATCCAAGATGGCAGCATGGGAACACTCGTTATCTCCCAGCCTCCTACGATATCATTGAAATGACAAGAGAAATAGAAGAGAAAGAATTCCATAGGAGTATTGAGAAACAGGATAGAGAGTTACAAGTGAGCCAGAAAAGTGAGTAATTTCTGGAAGAGAAAGGGCAAACAGGATCAGGATGATGGAAAAGCTATAATGCCAAACAGAGAAGAGGCTACCGCAGAGGTGAGAGCTGTCCTCTGGAGAAACTCCAAGTTCAGAGGCACTGAATGTGGAGAACCGGAAAGGACAACCATGAGCATTATTAATTACAGGACAGCTGGGAACAGCAAGAGTAGCATTTACCCTCAGAGGAAGATCAGGGACAAAAGCTCTCTAAGCCAAGTGGGAAGCTGTGTGTAGGTGAGAAAGGAGGCGGGAGGGGAGCAGATACACAGAAACGAGGCACAACGAGAGGACCACACAGGAACATCTTCCCGACGGAGAGGAGGCAGTGCCCAGGGAAAGAAATGTAGAGCCTAGCACTAACTTATTAAAAATAATAAATACTGAAAACAAAATAGCTAAGAACTCAAATCGAAAGCCAGGGAAAGAGCACCACAAACTTGACTTATATGAGAAGGAAATTAATAAAGATAAAAATTCATTATAAAGAAACAGGGAAAAAAGTAGACTTGATCAATAAAAATAAATTTCAATTTTGGTTTCGTTTAGTTGTTTGTTTTCACAGATCAATGAAAGTGATGCAGTATGCCCCCGAAGGCAGGGGCCCAGTGGTCATGTCCTCTATTACCTGCCCATTGTCTAACTGGTACCTGGAACTTAGCACAGGAAACAGTGCTAAGTGCATGTGTTAGTCCACCCAAAAGGAGAAAATGCAAGTAAGCAAATTTAGGGATGAGACAGAGGACAAGACAACAGATATATACAATATTTTAAGTCAACGGAGAAAATCAAACAAAATGGGAAAATATAAATTAACAAAATCAAATCTGAAAAGATGCAGAAAATCTGAGTAAAGCAATGACCCCAGAAGAAATTCAAAAAGTAATCAAAGATATGTGCAATAAAAGGCACCAGGGCCAGATAATTTTATAGGCTAGTTTCATAACACCTTAAGGGAAATGTAATTTACTTACTGCAGTCACGCATCGCTTAACAGCAGGGCTATGTTCGGAGAAATGTGTCATTAGGCGATTTCACTACTGCGGGAACATCACAGAACGCACTCACACAAACCTAGATGTCATGGCCTACTACACCCCTAGGCTATACACTACTAATCTTACGGGACTACCGTCATATACATGATCCGCCGTTGACTGAAACGTCATTATACAGCACATGACTGTACTTAGTTGCTTAAAAGCAAATAAAAAGAAAGGCTCCCAAATTCCCTATGAGGCTAACAAAATCCTGCTACAAAACCCAGATAAGGACAGAAAGCACACACAGCCACACAGCCACACACACACACACACACACACACACAGGCACACACCTAAAACCAGAGAACTTACAAAGAGCAATGCAAAAATTATAAATAAAATATTAACAAATAGAATTTAGCAGTGTAATAAAAAAACGAACAGATCATAGCCATAAAGATTACGCCAGGAATGCAAAAAGAATCAACTAATACTCGTTACATTAATAGATTAAAACAATAAGCTACCATTATCCCGCATAAGACTGGTGAATAGTTCAGTAATCAAAACAAAGATGAAATTTAAAAATAAATCAGCAAAGACACAAGATAGGAGCACTCCTGTAGGCTGCTCATGGAGGGCAATTTGATATCCATGAAAATGTTAAATGTACACATGCTTTGTCCCAGAAATTCCACTCCCAGAGATTTATTCTCAAGACATATTCACACATGCTCAAAGGCAGGCACAAACACATCCATTGAAGCATTGTTCATAACGAAGAAAAACTGGAATACTATAATCGTCCATTACTAAGGGAAGAATGGCTTCAAGAAATGTCTCCAAAACACATTTGACAAAATTCGACACCTATTCCTGACTTTAAAAAAATACACACTGAAACAAGCCAGGAAGAGGAACTTTCCTAAGTCACTGAAGGGGAATGTCCCAAATCTATAGCAAACATCATCCTAACAAAACCAAGGAATAAATGGTATAAATACTGGAAAGGAAGAGTATAAACTATTTTCATTCATAGACTGTGTAATTTTCTACCTAGAAAATCCACAAGAAACAACTGAAAAGGGATGAGAACTAATAAGAGAGTTTAGAAAGGTAACCAAGAAAAGAAAAAATAAATAAAAACTAATAGCTTCCCTCTGCACCAGTCGTAACCCACTAGAAAATAAATGAAAGAATGATTCCAGACACAATAAAAGCACAGACCAAAAAACACCTCAGAGGTAAATTCAACAGGACAACTGAAAAACTGCACAAGATGACACACTGAGAAAGACTGAATAAATGGAGAATCATGCCATGTTCTTGGAGAAGACTCAATGTTTTAAGAAAATTATCTTCCAAATTAGTTTATAAATCCAATGCAATTCCTACAAAAATCTCAACCAGACTTTTTTTGCAACTTGACAAGGGTATTTGAAAATCCACCTGAAAAAGTAAATGTGCAAGAAAATTCTGACAAAAAAAAAGAATAAAGAAGAGGAAATTAGCATACCAGCTATCAAAACATGCTACCAGGTTACAGTAACTAGCACAATGGGGAGTTCGCCATGGGAACAGCCAATAGATTAGTAACATAAAATAGAAAGTCTGGCGCCAAACACAAGAAGATGACATTGAGCGTTTATGATAAAACAACATTTCAACATAATGGAGAAAATATGATCTATTCAATAAAAAAACCCTCAGAGGGTGGAATGTCTCTCCACTGAAAAAAATTAAATTAGACAAAATTAAGTATCATTTCATATCAGACAAAGAAATAAAATTTCAGCTGGATTAAAGATGTGCATGTAATAACCCAATCCACAAAAACGTTATAAAACAAGTAAGAAGAATATTTTTAGATCTCAGGTTGGGAAAGGCCTCTATGAACAGAAAACAAGGCTCTGAATTAGTAAAGAGAAAGCCCAATGGTTTGACTATGTAAGAGTTACACTGTCTTGGAAAAACACTTACAATATGTATTCCAGATACAGTGTTAACTATCTTTCAAAGAGTAAGAAAGACGACAACTGGGCTAGAAAAATGAGCTAAAGAAATAAATGGGTAGGGGCTGGCCCCCGTGGCCGAGTGGTTAAGTTCGCGCGCTCCGCTGCAGGCGGCCCAGTGTTTCGTCGGTTTGAATCCTGGGCGCGGACATGGCACTGCTCATCAGACCACGCTGAGGCAGCGTCCCACATACCACAACTAGAGGAACCCACAACGAAGAATACACAACTATGTACCGGGGGGCTTTGGGGAGAAAAAGGAAAAAATAAAATCTTTAAAAAAAAAAAAAAAAAAAAGAAAGAAATGGGTAATAACCAGAATAAAAACAAATTGTCAATGAACATTTGGGAAAAAAATCCTCTGCAGCACTACCAATACAGAGAAATGCACAGTAAGACACTGAGCTGCCATTATCCCCCACAAGACTGTGCAAAAGTTTAAATGACTGATATTATAAATTCAGACAATGATACGGGGTACCCATTTTGGCCCAGGAATTCCACTTTAAGGGGTTTAGTCTAAAGAAATATTCACATGGCCTCAAAATTATGCACAGAATTGTTCCTAGGAGCGTCTTTTGTAATGAGGAAAAATGGAATAATGTAAATGTCCAATAATATTGAGATAGCTAAATGATGTGTACATCCATGTTGCAGAATATAATGCAGCCATGAAAAAGAAGGAGGTTGGGCATGTGTGGTGACCTCTTTATCTCCCCTCCTGTCATGCCTTTCTGCCCAGACCCCTGTCTCTTCCCCACTCCTTGTCCCAAGGACACTCACCATTATGGAGCCAACCACAGGGCCTTTGATCACCCACCACAGAGCTGTGTTGTCATTCATGTCCCAGCAGCTGAAAGACAGAGAAAGAACACAGATTATGTGCTGGGGCCGGGGATGCCTGCAGGACACTCCCCTGGCTCTGTGGGTGGTGCTTTCTTCCCCTGCAGCTCCCTGAGGAGGGCTGGCTGGGAGGAGAGCTCCTGGGCAGGCTGCAGACCTGAACCCAGCCTGGTTCTTCAAATGCCTTGCTCCCCTTCAAGGCAGGGGTTGGAACCCAAGCGTAAAGGTTGCCAATGGGCTCCTGGGCAAGGGCCACATTTCCCCTTCAGACCTAGGGCTCTTGGGGGTGCCGCCTCACCCTCAACATTCTTCCTCCCCTCCCTAAAAGGAAAACAGACACTGGAGCAGAGTAGGGCTCCAAACTCGTGCACATTCTCTCACTGGGTTCCGGCTGAGAGGTGGCTATGCGGGTCCACCTGCAGTGGTGCCCAGGGTTGGGGGTGCAGGCTGGGCCCGGCGTTGGATGGTGTGTCTGGAGCAGTTAACATGAAGTCAGGGCAGCCACTGAGAACTCATCTGTGGGAACCTACCTGGGGCTCTGGCCCCGGCCCTCGGGCATGTACTCACCCGGTGTCATCGAAGTAGAGCCTGAGCACAGCCCACACCGACACACACACGGTCGGGGTTCCTGAGAAGAGCAAGGAAAAAAGCACTCTGATAACAGGAAAGCCAACAGGCCCAGGGTCCCCCTCAAAATTGGGCCTCCCAGGGGCCATCATTCACCCTCAGATGTGGGGGTTCTGAGCCACGGGGCATGTCTCCCTCTCAGACCCTAAGTGCTTCTCACATCCAGGCCTCCTGGGGGTCCACATCTCCCCCAGACCCGGGCTATCTCTCCTCTCAGAAGGACTCCTAAGCATGTCCTGTCTCAGTCGGTGGGCTTCCTATGAGCAGGAAGAGCAAGAAAGGGTCCAAGAAACAGAGCGTGCCGCCAGCTGGGCCAGCAGAGCACCTCCCTCCTCTCACCTGACACTCCCTGACAGCAGAACCCAGGACACACCTGGCCATGAGGCCTGAGCCTGTCCTGGCCACAGCCGGTCACCTACCCCAGCCAATAATGGTGTACCAGTAGAAGTATCGCCTCTCGGGGAAGAAGGTCTCCACCAGCAGGGTGAAGAGGTACAGGCCCTCGATGAATAGCCAGAAGTAGTTGGACACCACGCAGTAGTGGAAGAAAACCATGACAGCCTTGCATTCCACCTGCAGGGAGAGCCGTGAGGGCGGGAACGTGAGCCCCCCTCCCCTCCCTGGCCCCGCGCCGAGCCCTGAAAATCCAGCCCAGCAGGACCAGGGAGAGTCCTGAGGTTCCCTTGAGCTCCAGCGTGCTCAGGCTCCAACACCCCACGGGTCTGAAAGACTCAGCATTCGTGGATTTGAAGAGTTTAAAATTGCAGCATCCTAGGGTTCCAAGTTGAAGCCACCGGTGGAGGCAACTCTGCACCCGTCAGAAAAGGAAAGGGTGGGGTGTGAGCATAGAGCCCCCCCTCCCCAAGCTCAGCCTCCCCCACTTTACTGCCCCTTCCCCAGCCCCCACAGGCAAGCTAAGTCCCCACTGGAGGATCCTCGGTAAAATGAGGGTTTTACACATCACAAGGGTGGAGGATACCTGTGGCCCCCCAGAATCTCATAGAGACCCCGCTAAGTGTGCGCTCCCAGATCAAGGCCCCGTGCTCTGGACTGCCTGCTCTTTCCATCTTACCCCATCAGTGCCTATCTTCTCTACTTACCTCCAAAAGTATGAGGATTGGGGGGTGGTCTAGAAAGAACACCAGCCAATCGGCCCCTCGGCTCTGTCCCGGGCAAGTTAAATGATGAGGGGCCAGGCAGGCCCTCTCTCTGAGCCTAGTTTCCCCCGCAGTTAAGTGGACTTGGCACTGCCACCTGACCTTCCTCATCTGCTCTGCCAAGTACACACACTGGCCAAGGGACGGGGGTGTCTCACTGGCTACCAGCAACCTCATGGTCACTCCTGGATTTGTGTGTTCCCTGGGGACAACGCGTTAACCTGCAGGAAAACACGCGGACAGCGGGGCGTCGCAGGGCGCGCGAAAGCTGGCAGGGCTCGGCTCACTCACGGTGGAGATGAAGCAGTGGTTGCTGTCCTGCTCCGCGTAGAGGATCCAGTCTTTGATGAAGACGGAGATGGCCCTCAGCATGAACGACACGAACAGGTTCATGTGGATGAAGTTGCGGGTGCAGTGCAGCTTCCTACACCAGGGGGCCAGCGCAGGAAGAGGCCTTGAAGCCACGAACCCCACGGCACTCCAGCCCTCCACTCCAGGCTCTGCTTGGGGCCGACCCCACGCCTCTGTCTCACAGAGGTCCCCCACCTAGATCACTCCCTTCTTCCAACCTCTCTAAATCCTCACTCCCTTCCAGGCCCCTGTTGCCTGGCCCCACCATGCATGTGGCCAGACTTTTCCCTCCTGTGACCTCTCTCTATCTCAACCAGGAAGATAAAAGTGAGGAATACAGGTCTCTGCCTTGCTATAATATGGCCCCGGACAAGCCAGGTGCCCTCTCTGGGGTCAAGTTTCCCATTTGTTACCCTACGAGTGGGGGAAATGCCTTCTAAGGGAGCTCCTGGGCTGGCACCCAGGGGAAGGCGTTGGGGTGGGAGGGAGGGAGCAAGGGCTCTGAGCTGGGATGGGCTGCGCTCACTTGGACACTGATTGGGGTCTCACCGGAAGCGACACAGGATGACCATGGCGGTGGTGAGGGTGACGAGGGACGTGCTGTAGCCAACTGTGTACAAGGCCTTCACCGACAGGTAGTAATAATCCTAGAGCAGGGCGCAGACATGCAGGGCTCCATATGGGGGCTGGGGAACCCCCCCTTGAAAGCGTCCCAGGCCAGGGCCTGCCCACCTCTGGGCCCAACACCCAGCTCCTCCTTCTCTTCTCCTCCTACGGACCTCACCTCCTCCACTCCCCCATCAGTTCCTCCACCACTCCGACCCGCCAACCTCCCCATCCCCCACTGAGTACTCCCCTCTGCACAGTGTCCCGCTCTGCAGATGCTCAGTGAATGCTTATTAAAGGCAGGAGCACTGACCAATCAGAGCAGTCACCAGCCTTGGCCTTGAGAAGGGTCCAGGAGGCCCCCGCTGAGCCCAGCATTCACCCTTCAGGTGCTAGGCCATAGGAAGGCTAGGTGTCCTACAAGAGCAGCCAGGGAAGCTGGGGACACTGGTGGGGGATGGAGGAGCTCAAGAAGCAAACCCCTGCTTCTCAGCCCAGAATGAGTCAACGAAAGTCTTGCTCTCCGTGTATCTGGCGTGGGTATACAGCAGGTACTCATGAATGCTGCCTAGAGACCTGAGTGTCCCGTAGTCCCATCAGGAGTCAAGGCCCCTGATGGGAACACCCTTCCACCCACCTCCTCAGGCCCACCCTCACCACCTTCAGGTGGGGGGCAGACACTCACCTGGTCCCCAGCCTCAGATTCATATTCATCAAACCCACAGGCATCAAAATAATGAGGGAAGGGCTCCGACCACCCATCCTCCGTGCAGTTCCGGCTCACGACCCTCGTGTCTGCAGCAGAAGGAGAACTCGGTGAGGCACAGAAATGATTTAAGAGGACTCTGAAATCTGTACTCAAAAATTACTTCCTAAGTAGGAATTCCTGAAAACCCATATGCCCACCTGGGAAGCGTGGCAACCAAGGGTTCATGAAGTCCTTCACTGTCTGAGGGAAAAGAGTGACTGTTGGTGACCTCCAGCTCAGTCTTTACAAACGACACGGTGGGGGTGGGGGACAAGGCACAGGCTGACCCCTTGACAAGGGGTGAGGGGTGAGCCGGGCTGGATCCAGCCTCCTTCCTCCTGGAGCTGACAAACGCTCGCCAGAGAAAGGCCCCCGCCCCAAGCCCAGGCCCAAGGTTAGCAGTTGTCAAACTTCAGCGAGTAGAACGATGACCTGGGGTCACAATGCAGATTCCAGCATGGCCCACCCACTCAGGGATTCTGGTCCAGGAATCACCTCAGGTGACTGTGGGGCAGGAGTTCCCATCACACCTGGAGAAGCTCAGCTCTGCGTGATGCTTTCACTGGGAGCTCCGGGGCCCCCAGCAGCTGTAATATCCGGCACCAAGGGGACACATGGCTTGCTTAACTAGCAAGGACCAGATCTCCATGAACCTAGCACCAGATCTTATTAAGATATACATTTAGGTTTCTTTAAAATAACTTTTGCCTTTCCAGGTTTCAAGTGCTGCTTCCTGTCACTAATGTACTTTAATTTTCTTTTGATCAACTTTAAAGGCCATTTTGTGGGGCACTGGAGGGGGTGGGAGTCATTTGCCGGCTGCAGAACGGAGTCCGCACCACGCCTGGGGCTGCTTTAGCGTTTAAAGATTGCTCATTTCATCCTCCCCTCTCCTGATTGTCTGTAAGGGTGAACTGGGATGTCCAGGCATAGGAAGAAGGCAAGAAGCCCGCTCCACCTCCAGGCCAGCATCTGAGTGTGGCCTCAGACTGCCCTCTGCTCCAAAACCGGCTTCCTGGGAATTTACCTGGTGTCTTAGCACACATGGGGATGCTTCTTCCTTTCACAGAATTCAGGGGCCAGGAAATTGTGGACAAGAGGCATCTGCACAAATGGGGCTCCAGTACCCATGTCGCTAGAAGAATCCCCACTCTGTGACCAGGCCACCTCTGGGGAGCTCAGGAAGGAGGCAAAGGCAGAGGCCAAGACAGGAGACCCCTCTACTTTTCCAACCTCACATCCTTGCCAGTTGAGTTGGAAGATATAAGACCAGTTCTTTTTAGCCAAGAGAGTCAGAAACCTCTTCCTGGGGCTTTGGAAGCTGCAGAGGGGGTGACCCTGCTATGAAGAGAGCTCTGCCCAGAGCCAGGACATGGGTCTCCATCACTTCTCGGATTCTGAGTTCTATGACACAGGACAAGGAGGACTTCTGGAAGGCCCAGGGAGAGAAGGAGTTACTTGTGCCCCACAGTTTGAAGCCAAACCGTTCCTTCTTCCAGCAAACCCATCTCAGGCTGCTACTGGCAACTTCCTTCCAAGTGCCTCTGAACACTTCTGTCAGCAAGTCTGCACGTCCTAGGGGATCGTGGCCTTGGACAAGCCTCTTCCCTCCCCAGGCCTCATCTCCTCTCGGCTTTGCCCACATCAGGGTGGTGAAAAGAGGGAAGGGAGGCTGCTTTAAAAAACATTTTAAACTGTTCTAGAGGTAGAAGCCATTTCCTTTCTTTTATTTTCCTTCCTTTTCTTTTTCTTTTTCTAATACAGTGTGGGCTCAGAGAAATATAAACCTTTTTGTTCAGAACTATTCCATGAATTTGCCACTCTATTGTGCACATACAAATCTCCGGAAGATGAGGGCTCTTCAGATTGTCAAAACCCCGCAGTGACTGCGCCCACTTCACTCGGCTGTTTTTGCCCCAGTGATTTCCTAGGAGCACAGAATCTTAGGGTAGCGGTTCTCAAAGTGGGCGCCTGCCCCCAGACCAGCCCATCAGCATCACCTGGGAGACTGGCTAGAAATGCACACTCTCAGGCCCCTCCCCAATCCTACTAAATCAGAGGCTCTAGCAGTGGGGCCCAGAAATCCAAGTTTTAAGAAGCCCCCTGGGTGAGTGATCACAAAGTCTGAGAACCACTGCACTACAACACAGAAGTTCAAATCTATCACGGCCATCTAATCCAGTTCTTTACTTGGGCTCCACGATGGGGCTTAGAGATCTGTGCTCCCCTGAAATTGCACGCACAATGTTCTGTCTGTGCCCTTGGGTAAAACTTTCTATGGAGAAAATCTGCAGCTGTATCAGAGAAGGAAAGCAACTTGCCAGAGATCACACAGCCACAGAGAGGCATAGCCCATCCTGGAAAGGGGGGGTCTCCAGGCTCACACTTCAGCCAATGCCCTCCCTCCAGCCCGCCCATGGCCAACCTCAACTTATCCCCTTACCTGAGAGATCCAAGGAGTTAGTGTCAGTGAAATCAAAGTCGCCTGCAAAACACAGACGTGGGCATGAGTCAGAACGCTCGGGCATCGGCTTGCACCCGTCCACGGCTTACTCTCCACCATGGAAGGCCAAGGTGGCCCCTGCTCTGAAAGAGGGGCTGGGGTCCCGGCCAAGAGGCAGCATCACACACAGGAGCCGCACACCTTTCTGACACACCGCCCCTTCTGGCGCCAATCTCCCTTGAATTCCTGTGATGCTAAGGACAGCCCATGACTCAGTTCTCCTCGTTAGACCACCGGAAGTGGAAAGGGGACATTGAAAGAACGATGGGAGGGCCTCGGGAGTGGGAGAGGAATGGAAAAGGATGACGGGGTCTTTTCAAGAAAAGGGGAAGGAGGGGGCGGCCTGGTGGCTTAGTGGTCAAGTTAGTGCACTCCGCTTCAGCAGCCCGGGGTTTGCAGGTTTGGATCCCGGGCTTGGACCTACGCACTGCTCATCAAGCCATGCTGTGGAGTGTCCCATATACAAAATAAAGGAAGACTGGCACAGATGTTAGCTCAGCAACAATCCTCCTCAAGTAAAAAGAGGAAGACTGGCAACAGATGTTAGCTCAGGGACAATCTTCCTTATGGAAAAAAAAAAAGGGGGGGCAAGGAACAGCAACATGGGTTCCGGGCTTGTGTTTCCTCTTTGGTGCTCAACCCTCCACCTCAGCCCCGAAACTGCTCTCATCAAAGGGAAACCAGAACTCCAAAGACTTCATCCTCAGACATCTTTCTTTCTCTCCTGACTTTATTCTCACCTCTACCCTTTTCTTATGCCCAATCCCCTGCTAGCAATGAACTGCCACTTCCTCTTTACTTCTCAAAATCCTATTTCCAAGGTCTAACTGACATGCCACTGCCTCCAGGAAGCCTCCCCTGACCTCTTCATTATTCTGCCTGCATTATGCATAGTTAGGTCTCCTCTGCTCCTGAGCTTGCTGTAGATCCCAACTTCATGGCCACTGGGGATGTCAGTGTCTGTGCGGGCTCACACACACATTCAGGCCTGCAGGTCTGTACACGCATGAGCCTATGCCCATGGGTGGGCTTGTTTTCCAACCCTCCATGGGTGAGTCTTGTCCTCTCAAACAAGCCCATGAGCACCCTGAGGCCAAGGGCTGTGTCTTCCATCTTCCTGTATCCTCCCTACCTCTGGGAGAACCAAGAGTGGGGTGGGGGGGAGAGGGAAGAACCTGGTCCTTCTCATTCTACTCCCACCCGTTCCCAGAGTCAGAGCATGGATGCCCCTGGAGGGTCAGATGAGGAGCAGCCTGTGTTCTCCAAGGTTCCTCTTACCAATGGTTTCCGTCTCCCAGACTGAAACAGACAAAGAGAGAGAGAATGCAGGGGTGAGCCAGGGAGCTGAAGGGGGTCTGCACTCAGGGGCCCCGCTGACGATGCCCTCCCCTCTCCTCCCCACTCCCCAACTCTGCAAAGGCTCCACTAGGGGCCCAGAGGCATGAGGATTGCAAGCTGGGGACTGGCCAGACAGTGAAGGCTTCTACCTCCCAGAACAGGACACAGTTAAACAGAAGGAGCAGCGGCACCTAAGAGGAGGAGAGATCAGTGCTCCTGTATCTCCAATAACCCGCAAAGCATCCACTGTCACAGTGAACACCAGCTTCAGCCAGGGGGCCAAGAAATGAAAGGACAAATGCCGTTCTCAGCTTTCTAAGTAAGGAAAGTCTCACTAATCCAGCTTTGCGAACAGAGCTGCTAAAAGGCCCTGCCTTAATGAGCCATTAAGAACCAGGTGTAAATAACATGCTCATTGTGCAACTGCCAGAGGAGGGAGAGAGGCTGAAGACAAGTTCATCTTAAGAAAATCTTATTTTACTGCTGATTCATTTTGCCTTTTTTTGTTATTGAAAAGAAGCTGTCTTGCCACGGTACTGACCCAGAGTAGATGTTCAATAAACGCTAAATGAATGACTGAATGGAAGGAGAATGTGAATGGAGGAAGTGATTAAATTGGCTTCTATGGAAGTGAATGAGAGATTGGGCTGAGTCACCAGGCTGCCACTGAGCCTGACGTCCCACCATTCACACTGTGCCTCTCACTTCAGGACTTCCCTCGTAGGTCTCCTCTTTCAAAATTCACTTCCTGTCCTGCTCTGGGTCCCACTCAATCCCCAAGTCCGGGCCAGCAGGAGGTCTGGAGGTGGGAGGTGTGGTTAAGAGGCCCCAGAAGGGGAAGAGGGGAGGCGAGGTGGGGTACATCATAGCTAAACCCTGCTTTCTCTGGTCTTGGGATGGGGGCCAGAGACAGGGGCCTGGCACCCCAACAGACACCCACCATCTCCCTCTGCCACCTCCTGCATCACCTTCCCCTCCAGGCAGAGCCAAGGCTGGTGGAGTTCCAGGTGTGAAAGAGAATTTGCCTTCCACCCCTCACAGACAGGACAGAGGAGGGCAGCAGGCAGGACTCCACAGTGGAGCGGAGCATAGAGCGTGGAAACTCTCTACTTCTAGAAAGACATCAGCTGAAGCCTTAGGCAAGTGCAGGAGGAAGCTGAGGCCCAGTTGGCAAGGGACCTGTGCATGGCCACACATGTGACTTAGACCCCTCTGACCCCCTCAGGAGCCCTGCCCTCCACCCTTCTTGAACCAAGGTCCCACCCAAGCAGCTCTGAAGTGGGGAACATCTGCCTGCAGGGCGCCCCGTGTCCTTGGTGCCGATCCCCAGGAAGGCCTGGGGCCCGAGTGAGGGGAGAAGGAGGGACCAAGGATGGCCTGAAGAGGCCCCAGGGGAAACCCACCTTGGTCTGGATTGAAGATTCGGAAGAGTTCAGCAGGGCAGCTGACGAAGACCATCTCACCCACGTGGGCAGGCTTCCAACAGGTGATGTTGTCCCACATCCCGGGGCAGCCTGCGCAGAAGAGAACCCTGCTGAGAGGGGGCACAGCCCTCACACACTCACCTGCAGGCACCGCCGTATGCATACACACATCCGTGAGCATGCCCATCACACGCTCAAGAGCCACGCCCTTGCAGGAGGAGGGAGGCGTTTAAGGGGAGAGAAGGTGAGGCCTACTGTTTGAGGCAGGACTCAGCCTTGTCTTGGGAAGATCCTCAAAGAGAAGACATTTCAGGAGCTTCTGGGGTGAGGAGGGAGCCCTCATCTGATTTTACATCAGCCCACAGCCCTATGGTCCAGGCAGGATTGTGGGGAAGGAAGCAGCAGGCCCAGCCGCAGCCCAGGGCAGGACTCCTAAGAATGAGATGCTGGGAGTCTCTGTGGCCCTCCCCGCACATCACCCTGCAGCAACTCCTCCGCATCCTTAGGCTCCGCCATCCCTGTGCGGTCCAGCTTCTCTGTGGTCCTCCTCTATGGGCCCTCTCTCTCCCTAGGTGGAGGAATAGCAGGAACTGACTAGCCTGAGGGAGCAGCTCCACAGCCACACCTGCCTCTGGGGATGGTATGGAGCTAGGACTTGAAGGAGGAGCACACACTGGCCAGATGGGGAAAAGGGGAAAGCCATCCAGGCAGAGGCCTGAGCAGCCGAGGCCCTGAACTGTGAAAGGACCCGGAGCACAAGGAGACAGGAGGCAAGGACCACTTTGGTGGCCACATTGTGAGAAGTCACAGGCCCTGATCAGGTGAATGCCAAAGGACAGAGAGGGAGCAAGGACAAAGTGAGAAGTATTTAGGAAGTATCAAGACTGGTGACAGTGGATGAGAGCCGTGAGGAGGAGGAAGATGTCAAGCCTGACGACCAGGTTTTCAGATCTGAGGGCTCAGTGCACCCTCTCACCCCTCTGCCTGCCATGCACTCTCTCCTGGCGGCCCCTGCCAGCCTCTCCATGGAGTTCTCTGCATCCCTCGTGGCCACCTCCTCACCTCCCCTTCATGCTTCACTCCCTTCTCTGATTCTGTCCTTCCTCTCCACTGAAATGCCTCTCTCCTGGGCCCCCAGCGAACTCTCTCTTCGCCCTTACTGACCGGGCCCCACCCTGACTGAAGGCAGGTGCTGGCCCCTTGCCCCACTCACCTTGAATGAAATCACCTGGCTCCTGGACTTAAGGACAGAACCACACAGACAACTCCAATCCCATCTCCTGCACCACCTGCAGGCTGCCTCCCACAGTCAGCTGCCTGCCGCATATCCCGGCCTTGAAGCGCCAAAGATGGTCCAAATGCAGCGTGTCCAAGACTCAACTCAGCATCTCCTGCTGAAACCTGGTTCCTGTCTCAGCCCCAGCTAGAAACCTGGAGTCACCTTGCTTTGCCTCCGTCTCCTCCATCTTTCATATCCAATCGGCCAGCAGGTCCTGCTGGTGTGACCTCCAAATACTGGTGGAATCCACGCCCTGCTGTCCATCCTGCACCCCTACCTAGTTCAGGGCCACCTACCTTGCACTGGGACCATGGTGACAGCCTCTCCAGGGTCCTCTTCACTCAACCCCACACAGCTGTGACCATGCTCTCTTCAAAAGGAAGGTCTGGTAGGGTCGTACAGCCCACCACCCCCAGTGAACACCTTGCAGTGCTCTTGTCACCTCAATTCCTTAAACTCACGCCCATGGGGAGTGGGTGAGGCCACGGGATGAGAGTTTACCCCAGGAAGGGATATGAAGTGAGAAGAGCGTGGAGGAGGGGACCCCGGGGACCCCCATATTTACGGGGAGGGCAGAGGAAGTACATGTTGTGATGCAATCAAGAGAGAGGGGCAAAGGGGTAGGAGGGAGGCAGCAGTGAGTGTGCGACAGCAGAGGGAAGTTTCAGGAGAGGAACCGCGTCCTGCTGAGCCGTCTGTTAAGACAGCCTTGGGAGAGGGCTACTCTGCCAGAGAAGAGACAGCCAGCGGGTGACCCATAGGGTCCCAGCGCACGGGCTGCCGTGAGGATTAATGAGTTCATATATGTAAAGCCCTCAGAAAAACGCTGGGCTCACTCAAAGCATGTTTGCTGTTGTTATGAAAATTAATTTCATTATTTCAATTAGGTGTCCCTGGGAATCATTCCCCTGAGAGAGGCCCAGGCAGGGAGATGAACCAGAGCCCCGTGAGGTGAGAAGGAAGGCCAGGGGAGGCCGCTGACAGGTCACAGAGGCAGCCTGCAGGGGGCCTGGGCCAGGCCTCATGAGTTCACAGCCTCCCTGCTGGGGTCCATGACTGACCTGTGGGTGCTGTTTGGACCAGAAGGCACCCATGGCTTCAGGGCACCGAAAATCTTGTCTCTCAGAACTCAGACCTGGCTATTTGGGAATTCACACCCAGTTACATTGGCCTATAGCATCCTGCTCCCAAAATGACCAAGTTTGGGAGCTGGAAGCACCATAGGAAGCTCTGAGGACAACAAATCAAGAAGGCGAGGACACTGGGGGCCACAAGGGAGGAGCCAGGTCCCAGGTCTCACGGCCACAGGCCTGTTATTGATGATCCCTGTCCATCCATCACAGCAGGCCAGGCAGCCAGCATGTGCTGGTTATGACATCATGGCCTTGAAAGAGACCCAACCGCTCATCTTTGGTTGCCGTGGCCTGTGTTGACCGAGGAATGGCCACAGAGCGTGGCTGTATGTGGCCCATGCCTGGGGAGCCCCAGCCAACAGATGTTCCCTTAATGTGGAACATTAGGCCCTGGCACAGCCAGCTGCTACTGCCAGCTGACGTTCCTGGGGTCCCAGGGCACTTGAGCTAGAGGGAGCACAGTCACAAGGGCTGAGGGACAGGAGGGACACAGGGCTCAGATGGGACGGCATGAGGGGAGAAGGAGCTCCCAGGGTGGAGGTCAGAGGTGTGGAGGCTGGGCCGGCGAGGCTTCATTCTCTTAACAACTATTTACTAAGTGTCAACCCATCAGGTCCAGGGCTACAGTGGTCCCCTCAGCACCTGCACAGCAGCCACAAGACTTCTGCTAAGGACCCATTGCACACCTCTGGCAACTATCTACCCCTCCACCCTGACTCAGTTTCCCTGTGTGCACAGCGAGGGCTGGGTGTCCCTGAGGGTACTCCCAACTCTGAGTGTCCAGAGCTCAAATCTGGAATAGCGGTTCACTCAGGACCTTCTGGTACCCAGGAGAATGGCTGGGGAGGCTGGGGCTGCCTTCCCTGGGCCCACTGCCAAGACCAACATCTCCCAGGGGGCATCTGCCAAGGTCCCCCCACCCCACCCCATGGCCTGCCACACTCTCAAAGCCCTCCTGAGGTTCCCAGCCTGCGTCCCGTCCAGAGACTAAGGGTCCTGGGGCAATTCCTGCAGCACCAGCGCAGGTGAGAAGCCGAGAACTAGAACCCCTCACTCCAGGGCCTATCCCAGTGACCGGGTTTAGGGACTGTGATACTGTGATATAATAAGAATTACGTAGTTGGCCTTCATCCCAGATTCCTGGCACAGAGCTCCTAAAAGCCTTGAAATTTCCCAATAGAGAGGAGCATCTTTTGTTATTCACAAGCCCCTTTCAGCCATATCTGAGTTTATGCTAATGAAGTGACACTCAGAGGGTGGGGGCTGGTTCCCAGAGGAACCAAGCATGGGATTAGAGGGTGGGAACTTTCAGTCCCACCCCTCACCTCCAGGAGGGGAGGCAGGCTGGAAATAGAGTTAATCTTTAATGCCCAGTAATTTAATCAATTACGCCTACATAATGGAACCCCCATAAAAACCCTAAACAATGGGGTTCGGAGAGCTTCTGAGTTGGTAAACACATCCATGTGCTGGGAGAGTGGTGCACCCCAAACTCCACGGAGACAGAAGCTCCTGCACCTGGGATCCTTCTGGACCTCACCCCGTGTACCTCTTCATCTGGCTGTTTATTTACATCTTTTATAATATCCTTTACAGTAAACTGGTAAACGTGTTTCCCTGAGTTCTGTGAGCCATTACAGCAAATTATTAAACCTCAGGAGGAGGTCATGGGAACCTCTGATTTGTAGCCAAGTGAGACAGAAGTGTCGGTAACCTCGGGACCCATGACTTGCAACTGGCCTCTGAAGTAGGGGGCAGACTCGTGAGACTGAGCTCTTCATCTGTAGGGTGCCCTAACTCCAGGTAGTGTCAGAATTGAATTAAACTGTAGGGACATCCAGTTGGTGTCCACAGAAAACTGGAGTATTGCTTGGTGTTCTGAGTAAAGCAGCAGTTTCCTCTAGGGAACAACGTCCCCGACTCCATCGGGAGCTCACAGCCTCTGCCCACCCCTCTGGCCTGCATCACTGGGGTCACAAGATGCTCAAGTCACCTCCTCAGGGCTTCCCAGAATGCCCTGTGCCCATTTCTCCTGCAGTTATCACCTCCCGGACAAGAGATATGGGCTCTCTCCTCTCCCTGTCTTGATGGGGCCTTGGAGCTGAATCCTCCCAGGGACCCTTGCCAGAGAGAGGAGGACAGGATTTGGGCTCCTGAGAGTGCCTGGGGTTTTTCTAACTAAAGACAGCAACTCATTTTCCTTCCACGCCCAAAGAATACATCCAGCTCCTCTGTTCCCATCTGTTCCAGGTTCCGGTCCTAATAAAGCTGAGTTTCGTTGGGAATGAAGATTTCAAGATGCCTTTTCTCCTTCTCCTCCCTCTCCTCCTTCACCCTTCTTTACTTCTCACTTTCCCCTCCCCCTCCCTCTTATTCACTCATTTATTCAAGAAATACTAAGTGCCACTCTGAGTCAGACGCCGCAAAGCGATGCCGAAGTGAATACAACAGCCCAGTCTGTCTGCACAGAGCTTACCATCCCGGTAGTCAGGTGAAAGATTTTGGATTGTTGCTAAATGCTGAGAAGCCCTTGGACAGTACATTACTTTCCTATTGCTGCTGTCACAAAGCAAACTTAGCAGCTTAGAATGACAATTTCTTATCTTATGGTTCTATAAGTCAGAAGTCTAAAATGGGTCTCTCTACACTAAAATCAAGATGTGGGCTAGGCTGCATTCCTTCCGGAAGCTGGAGAGGAGAAGCTTTTTCCTTGTCTTTTCCAGATTCAAGAGGCCACCCACATTCCTTGCGTTGTGGCCCCTTTCTTCATCTTCAAAGCCAATAGCATAGCATCCTCGAACCTCTTTCCTTCCCTGACTCTTCTCCCTCTTCTTTCACTTCTGACTCCTGTGGTGATACTGGATCCACTTGAATCATCCAGGATACTCTCCCCACCTTAAAATCCTTAATTTAATTACACCTGCCAAGTCTCTTCCGCCATGTAAGGGAACACATTCAAAGGCTTTGGGGATTAGGATGTGGACATCTTTGGTGGGGGCACTATTCCGCCTCCCACAGATGGATTTAAGACAGGGAGTCACGTGATCTGATTCAGCCGTGTGGGAAGGTAGTATATGTCAAGAGCAGAAAAGCAAACACGGGACATGTGTTAGGACGTGGCAGCAGTCCAGGGGAGGGTGGAGGCGCTTGAATGGAGCCAAGGCAGCAGGGATGAGAAGGAGTTCTGTGTGGGAGAGTCTGGAGGCAGGACTGACAGAGCTTGGTGACAGACTGGCTGGATACGGCCGGCGAGTGTGCCAGGGACTGTTGGTGCTCACCCATCTCACGTGACTGAGTTCTCACCAACGGTAAGTGGGTGGAACTGATCCCAAAAACATCCCTCACAGCCCTTCTCTCTCCCCTCTCTGCAGCATCCTTGGAGGCCACATGTTGAGGGTGGCAGTGTTCCTAGATGGAAGGAGCCTGGATCTTGGAATGAGCATGTGGAGTTGGAGTGGAGCTCCACCCCTAACCTCTGCTGACCACCCTGGCCTGTGACATGTGCAAACAATAAATGTTATTATGCTAAGTCGCTGGGATTTTAAGATTCATTTGTGACTGCAGTGCAGTCTAGGCTGCTCTGACTAATGCAGTGAAGGGGAGAGAGGTATCAAGGATGGCTCCCGGGTCTCTGGCTTGGATGTCTGGATGGATGAGCCATTCACCACAGTGGGACAGAGGACTGGATGGGAAGCAAATGGTGGAGGGAATCAGGCAAGCTGGAACTCAAGGGTTTCATTTGCGATAGGGTTAGTTTGAGATGGTGCAAAGAGCCAAGTGAAGCTAGATTTCAAACAGGCAGTTAGAGAAAAGTCTGGAGTCCAGAGGGGAGGTCAGAACTGGAGAAAGAGAACGGGAAGTGGTCAGCAGAGGGATGCTATGTGGTGCCATGGATCCAGAGGATATGTCTAGTGTAGAGGGCGAGATTTGAGAAGAAGAAAAGAGAAAAGGATAGGGCCTGGCGCCCGCAGAAGGAATGCCAACATTCAGAAGAGCTGACATTAAGTAGATTGAGGAGGGGTGGCCAGAAACACAAGGAAAACCAGGAGAGGTGAGTGACATAGCCAGGAGGGCACACTTTAAGGAGGAGATGGTCAAGTCCATCAGACACTCCTGAGGTGGAGAAAGTTCCCCTCCTCCTCGTCCCCCTGCATAGGAGGTCAAAAATCAAACCAGTCCTACTCCCTGGGAGAATTCTCCACTTTGACACCCCCAAGGCTCCCTGTTCACCTCTCCACTTGTACCCCCATTCTACACTGAGTCCACCTGCGCTCTCCCGGCTCAGTCTATCCCACCGGAAGCCACTATGAAACATGGTCAGAGGAATTCAGGCCTGGGGGGATTCCTGGGAGGTGGGAGGATGCTGTGCACATCCCCCAGGGCTGCTCCCATGAGGACACTACACGCAAAGCAGCCAAGGAGAGGCAGTGCCCAGTGACAATGGCAGAAAGGAAAAAGCCCACTTGGGCGGGTTGAACGGAGAGAATGTAGGAGCCATTAGCCTCGACTGGAACGAAATAAGGAGCTAATCTCGGGTTGTCATGGTGATGATTTTGTCCAGTTCAAAACCCGTGAGACCAGGGCACCAAAGGGACTCAGACAAAGGCATGGTCCTCCCTTTGAGAAGCCGCTCCGGGATGCTTGGGCATTGTTAGAACAAACCCCTCATTTTAGCATACCATTCCAGGGTAAAAAATTATTCCATTTACTAAAATTTACTTTCCAGCCAATGTTTCTGATCCCTAAAATGAGGACCAGCTGCGAGCTCAGAGCTGGGGGGCAGGGGAGAACCCAAGATGCAGCCCTCCCCTCCAGAAGTCAGTGGTTCTCAAAGGGTGGACTCCAGACTGGGAACACGACTGGGAACTGCCAGAGATGCAGATGCTCAGGCCCCACCCAGACCCACTGTGTCAGGAACTCTGGGGCTGGCCCAGCAATCTGTTTTACCAAGTCTTCCAGGGGGCTCTGATGCAGGCTCAAGTCTCAGGACTACAGGACAAAGGAAAACAGGTTTGGACAGAAACTGAACCAGAACCCTCTGTCAGATCTGGGGAGTGAGCTCCTCAGAGCGAGGGTCCCAGCGGACCCCACCCTTCCCCATGCTGGGTGCCTGTTCAGTCTCAGAGCAGCTGGGAGGCGCAGATAAGAAGCTGATCTTGCTCCAAGAACGGGGAGGCTGGGCCCAGCCCTGGGGAGGCTCCCCCTCCTCCAGGCCGCTCCTCTTCTGGTGAGGGTGGAGGTGGGGGCTGGGAGGAGGGACTCTGTTCCCTGGACAGGCCTCAGAGGCCGGGTCAGAATAGCAATGAGCAGGCTTTCTCGTCCTCCTGTCCCTGCCAAGGCCACTGCAGGCCTGCATCTTCCATCGTCTCCAGAGTATGGGGGGCTCCTAAGGTGGACTACACCCCACCAGCCCTGCTTAAACGCAGGCAAAGCCTCCGGGCTGATGGAAGCCTGCAGCCCTGCAAAGAGGAGGTGCTGGCTGGGCTCACCCTGGGCAGGCAGGCTGCCTGGGCTGAGCAGAGAGAACAAAGCAGCCAGCCCAGCAGGCGGGGCCTGTGACCTGCGTGGGCCCGGGATGCTCAAGAGCAGAGAGGCTGGTTCCCACGCACAGGAGTCCTTTCTCCTGCTCTCTGGGCACAAGAGCCCTGCCGCACAAAGGGCGCTCCCTGCTGGGACGGCAGACCTGGGTCCCGTCCCAGAGCTGGCTCCAGCCCTCGGTGTGACTTGGCCAGTGACTGCCACCCCTGGCCTCAGCCTCTCTGTGTGTCACGTGACAGAGCTGGACTCGATGTTGTCTCAAGTCCCATTTAGCGTTCAGGGGTTTGGAATGAGGAACAAAACCACTTCATTTATCTCCTCAATAACCAACCCAATAAACATCTTTAAAACACGCCAAGGATGCTGTGGACAAAACCACCCAGTCAGAGGCTTGTTTCCCCTCTCCATTACCTTCCCTAGCTACCCTTCAGCTGCCTGCCCAGCTCTGGCGCCTCCCCCAGCACGTCCTCAGCTTCCATTCTGAAGGCCACTACATGCATTAACCATGCCATATTCTTTTTGGGGTGGGGGATCCAGGGACCAGGAGGGACCACAATTTGAGGGGATGTGGGTACCTTCCGGGGAGCCCGTCACCATCCCCCCGACCACATACACAGTGCCACAGACACGCCTCACCTCTAACAGTCAGTGTCCTCATTCCAATGTACTCATTTTATTTGATTTAAAAGACTATGGGAAGATACACAAAATACATAAATACACAAAAAATATATAAAAGCATTGCTGTGAGTTCACACAGTCACTGGAACAAGCTGACAGATTTTCTTTTTTCATATCAAGTACATTTCAGGGACACCGGCTGACCTCAGGCCAGCGTTCTGTGCACAGTGTGCATGCTTAGGGACAGAAGGGGCAGGGGAGGTGCAGAGAAGGGGGGCCATGGAAGGGTGGTGGGCCTCTCTCAATTCACAAAGCACAGATTGACAACATACCACACAACTGCCAATTCTCCGTTACACTCAAATTTTACTCCTGGCTCCCAGGATTGAGCTCCAGCTTGCTTGACCTGTGCCTGGGGGCTGCACTCCAACCCCAGATGGCATGAGAACCCTGGTGGATGCTATTCTCTGGCCACATCAGTGATTCTCAAACTTGGATACACTTTAGAATCATCTGGAGGCTTTTAGACACATACCCTCATTAAGGCCCCAACCCAAATGCTGATCGCGTTGGTTGGGGAGGGCCTGGACATCCGCCTCTGTAAATGCTCCCAGGGGCTCTAATGCACGTACGGTGCAATGAGATGGATTGCTGCCTGTATTGCACAAGCAGGTTTAATCTGAAGCCAAGAAGCCTAGCTCAGCTGCAATGACAAGGATGCCCCAAGGACCCGGCCTGAGGCTCCTAGGGAGCCTACGGGAAAATTAAGGCTGGAGCAAACCCTCCCCTGGCGGCTGACAGCAGGGTCAACACTCTGCCAGGACTTCAGCATTGGAACAGTGCCGGTGGCCACCTGCTCTCAAGTCCCCTCGAGGAGGGCAATGCCAACACTAGCTTGCCAGGAAAAGCCCCTGCCGACCATGCTCCTTGGTCCCCCTCACGCTGCCCCTCTCCTTCCAGCGCACTGGAGCTGGGGCCTGGGTCACCCAGCCAAGCAGGTCACCAGAGGCTGAGCCTTATGCTGTCCCGGCTCTTAGAAATGCAAATGCCCTTTGGCCTTTTCATAGGCAAGAAAAGTGCAGGCCTCTGGGGGCACATTCAAGGCCCTCCTCTCCCAAATCCTCTGTCTAGCCTCATCTGGACTTCCTCTGCCTGTCTATGACCTTTCACTGTAGCCAGGGGACAGCAGGGGGTGAGTGTGTCTCCTCACTCCTCTTCTGAGCTGCAAAGCAGTGTGGTGGTTAAGAGCGAGGCCTGTGAACCAACCAACGCACATCCTGGCTCCACGCTTGCTGGCTGTGTGACTTACTAGGCACCAGGCCGGCAACTTAACAGCGCGTCTGCAGAGCCTCATCTGAAAAATGGACAGAAACTCTACCCAGCCCACAGGTCGGTAAGGTTTAAATGAGCCATAGTGTGCGACGGGGTGTGTGCAAAGATTCTGGCCCAGTCCCTGGCATTTAAGTGCTAGCTGTTACAATTCCTGCCCACCACACCCACTGCTCATTTCGACCTTGACTCAGGTCACCCCCTGGGCCTTTCTCTCCTGCCTCCCCATGCCTCTCCATCCATCCTCTGAAGCCCTGATCTGATCCCCAACCCCTCCTCTGCTCTTCCATAAAGCCTTTCCAGATTGTTCCAAACTGCACCAACCTTTTCCTAGAGATGTCTCCACCCCTCCCCAGAAGAACTCGGACCCAGCAGAAGAGGGGAGACCCTGGAGGCACTTAACAACTATGATGACGAGGTCTTTGTTGAGTACTTAGCAAATGCCACACACCATCCTTAGCACTCGTTACAACTGTCATTTAACGCAATGATCCCATGTGGTAGATAGTATTTTTTCCTCCATTTTGCAGCAAGAAAATGAAGGTATTAAGTGCCCTTAATAAGATCACATGGCTGGTGACAGGGGGCTGGGGCTCAAAGTGTATCCTATCGTTCTTCTGAGGCAGTGCATCCCACTGGTTGAGGCCACAGACTGCCTGAATACAAGTTCCACCCCTGCCTCTTACTGGACTGGCTTTAGCAACGTACATAACCTCCTTGTCCTTCAGCTTCCTCTACTATAAAATAGGGGTAATGATAGACCCTACCCCCTGCTGCAGTGGGAGGAAAAAGCACTAGGACAAGGTAAGCCTATCTAAGAACTGGCTATTAATATGATCCATCCCGCCACCTCATTTTAATAGAGGAGGTTCTGAGGCACAGAGCAGTAAAAGGCTACGGAGGTAGTGGTCCAGCTGGGCCCACAGTCTCATCTTCATTTCCACCTAATGGCTGCCTTTTGACTCTGCTTAATTAGGTCTCAGCTCTATCCTATGGAGCTCTACCCTATGACTCAAAGGGGACAGGAAGAAGCAGGGGAACCTCTCTTCAGGCAGACCATGGGAGGGTGCAGCCTCCTCTCTCCTCTGGGCACTCAGGGTTAGAGGTAGGCCATTCCCTTGCCGCCAGGAGATACCTTCACACTCTGCCCTCCTCCACGCCCAGCCTGAAAGCCCCTTCCTCCTTGAAGCCCTCCCTGATCCCACCACCTACACTCACCTGCCCAGCAGGAAGTGCTTTCTCCCTCCACTGAATTCCCACAGCACCAGCTCCACCTCTCCCCAGTGGCATGACCTCTCTGAACTGCAATCCTGGCTATGAGAGTGCAAACCTCTCTCTCTGCAGTCCCCTACCCTTGGCCCTGCCCTCACTCCACCCAGGCCAGACACCTAAGATTCCAGCTTGTCATGTGAATGGAATGAGTGAGAGGGTGAGGTGATGAATGAACGAAGGATTGGGTGAGTGAGTGAATGAGCGGGTGGGTGGGTGAGTGAATGAAGGAGTGGGTGGGTGGGTGAGTGAATGAATGAGTGGGTGGGTGGGTGAGTGAATCTCTCCCACAAGCTTGGGGGGGCCCTGAGCCAAGTTCAGGTTTGAGGGGTGAGCTGTGGTCAGCCCTGATTCACAGGGCCCCCGAGGCAGGGCTAGAGAAGGGCCACGTGGGGTCCCGGGGGAAGCTGGAAGGATGCCAGCTTAGTGGAAGCCACCCACTGCCGTCCCCTCCTACCTCCAACTCCAGCAGAGATGGACACGGAACATACAGATACCTGATCTCGGGGCCCTTAGCCATATCCAGCCCACACCACCCACCCGAATTCAGGGCTCCAGATTCAGGGAGTTACTCACTCCTCCCCTCCCCATCCCTGACTCTTGCTGCTGTGGTTCCCTCAGCCTAGAATGTTCTCCCCATTCACCCATCCCTCAACTCTCACCTGACGTCAAGTGTCTATTGGTCCCTAGGGCCCAGCTCAGGGGTTCTCAGCCTAGCTTCTCATCAGAATCGCCTGGGGAGCCTTTCAAAATCAAGGTGACTATGACAAACCAAGGTTCTGATTTAATTGGTTTGGATTGTGGCTCGGGTACATTTTTCTAAAAGCTCCTTGGTGATGCTGATGTGCAGCCAGGTTGGAGAACCAAGAATTTAGTTTAAATACCCCCTTCTCCATGGATCCCTGCCCACCTTCCCCACGGAGAATGCCCTTCTTCCTCTCCTGAGCATGCCTGGGGATGAGACCCCCTCCCCAGCACTGGCCTGCCCCCTCCTGGGAGGGTGTCCATCCTTACACCTGTCTCCTGCCAGGACACCCCTGTGGGTGAGCTTTCTCGTCCTCTCCCAGCCCAGGGCTCCACAAATGGCACGCAGCTCACCTGCAGGCCCGGACCCCACCCCACCTCCCCGCTCTGCTCTTCCCTCCTGGATGCTTCTTATTGCTCAGCTCCAAATGTATCTGAGACCTACAATGCAGGAACAATGGCCCTGGGTTGGGAGGCAGGACAGCTGGGCTCCAGGCCCACCTCAGCCTCACACACACCTCCCTCCATGCGGTCTAGAGTCCCTGCCCTCAGGGCTCCATTTTCCCATCCCCTAGACAAGAGGCGTGGGCCAGATATTCTTTTGGTCTCCTGCAACTGTGCGCCCATCTGGGCCCCCTGCCTCAGTTTCCCTGGCTGGTGGAACCTAAATCCACTTTCGGCTTCGGTTAGGGCTGACCAAGAGCTTGGCTGGAGGGAAAAGGCAGCATGGCCGGAGAGGTTCCATTACCAGTTCCTGTCCACTGCTGACTGGTGGAGAGCTCGGGCTCAGGGTAGGGTGGGGGGCAGGGGTGCCTACCATAACATTGAACTGGACTGCAGATGAATTACCATTTAAACACTGTGCTCAGAAGAGCTCCTGTAAATGGGGAGGATCTGTACAGAAAAGTGGATCCCTCTAGTCTGGGCAGAGAGCCACACCCTCCAGCGACTGAGGCATAAGTGAGGCTGTCGAGGCCTCCAGGATGCCCCCAGTCCCAAATCTCCAACTGCCCACGCAGAGCCTCTCTCTGGCCCCACTGGGCATCAGGAAGCTGAGGGTGCCTTTGCCCTGTGGGCCTCGGCGTCCTGTCTGCACAGTGGGGAAGTCAGGAGGAGACGGGTTACAAGGCGACTGGTTCTCATACAGGGGCCATGCCACTCCCTCGGGACATTTGGAAATGTTGCAAGGCATTTGTGGCTGTCATAGGATCCCGGGTGTTACGGGCATCTACTGGGGAGAGCTAAGGCCACTAAATGTCCTGCAGGGCACAGCCCCATCCACTACGAGGAAGCAGGATCCCCCCAGGGCTAACAGCAGCCCCGGGAAGCACTGCCCCAGACAGGCTTAGCACTGGAGCTCCTGCCATTGCCTGCTCTCTGGCTTCTAATGGAGCAAACAAAGCAGGTGGGAAATGACCCCACACCTCCTGCCCTGGGTGGACCAGGTGCTCTCCAGCTCGGCCACAAACAACAGCTGTGTCCCTGCTGCCACCAGGCCCCGGCTGCCCGTTAACGAGCTCTTGGACAGCCACTGCCCAGCCCAGACACCAGCTCTCTATCCCAGCCCCCATGGGATCGAAGGTGGCCACCTCCAGCCACACAGGACAGCCCGTTCCAGAGGGAGGCATCCAGAGCAGGCTGTCCCCAAGGAGGGCAAGCCCAGTGTCACTGCCCAGAGCAGATTCAGGACTCCATCCCCACAAAGGGCTTTTCTGAAGGACCCAGGGACCTGTACCTTCTACCACTTTCCACAAGGTGGCAGGGGGCTGGGATACCAGTTCTAAAGCCTGGCCTGCGTGTGCTGGGGATGCTGTGCCCTCCCCAACACCCCACTCACCTGGGAAGGAGTCATTCCAGCCCATCAGTTCATTGGCCTTCTGGATCTTCTCCAGGCACATGGCTTGCTCCTTCTTGAGGATGCAGCTCGAGTGCATGGCGGTGGCCTGCAGGGAACACACAGGAGGGAGCTTGGAGGTTTGTCTACAAGCCTGCTACCTAAGCCCCAGGGGCCGTGGGGGGCAGTGGCAGAAGCAGGAAGGGGATAGTGACAGAGATTTCAGGGCCAGCAGGGACCCTGACATACCATGAGGGCTCTTCTCCTTCACCACCTCAACATGTGGCCTTGGGTGGATTCCACCCCCTCCCTGGGTGTCAGTTGCAGCCACGTCTTTAATAATATTAGTAAACACATATATGGCACTTTACCAAGTGCATGCATTGTTCTGTCCATATATATATATATCGAGTACTACAAAGTAGGTACTATTTTCACCATTTCCCATTTTACAGACGTGAAACTCAAGCACAGAGATGTTAAACAACTTGCTCAAAGTCACATGGCTTAGTAGACGCACAGCCTGGATTTGAACCCAGGTGCTGTGGCTCCAGAGACCACTCGGCTAGTACTGCACTTTATGGGAGCAAGCCGCGGTGGGAGAGAGGAGGGACCGGGAGAGCTCCTCCTCTGTCTCCTCTGAGGGCTCAGGAAGAAGGCGCAGCCCAGCCCGAGGAGCTGCAGGCGAAGGAGCAGCGGTTGCTTTCAGTGGGGCCCACCAGCTTCGCTCATTTACTCCCGGCCCATTTTACGGAAGAGGAAACCAAGGCTCAGAACAGTTAAGAAACTCGCCCCCAAGGTCACACAGGTGGTTAGCGGCAGATACTGGATTAAAGCGCAGGACCAAGTAACTTCAAAGCCCGCACATCATCCCATGACAGCTGCATCCTAATGCTGTCACTTTAATCAAAACTCCAGGGCAGTGTTCAGGGATCCAGTCTAGCTCTGACTGTTCACAGATGTGCAGGCAGCTTCCAGGGAGAGGGATGGGCTTGTCTGTGGTCACAGTAAGGCAGAGCAGAAGCAGGACCGGCATCCAGGGCTCTGAAGACTGCTGTATCCATTGAAGGGCTGAATTCCCAGATTGAGGGGAAAGGGCCAAAGCTTGGGAAGCCTCCTCCCCCAATCCCCCTAGCTGGGGGAGAGACATGAGCAGAAAGCAGGCTTTTGAGCTCTAACCTGGCAAAGACTTGTGGGCTGGGGACTGGAATCAAAAAAGCCATCTGCAGCCCTGACCAGGGCCCCTCCATACAGTTGAGCAGGTTGTGTACTGCACAACTCTAAAGGTTGCCGCACATCACCATCATAATAGGGATGTAAACTATGTAACAATTTCCGGTCAAATCAGTACAGGGTCTTGAGGAAGGGGCACCCTTTCTGATTCACACAAAGGTGCTGGATGGCCCGCTGTGGGTGCTGGCAGAGATACCAGCCAGGCGAATTGAGCTTCACTGAGGGCACATGAAAGACACAGGTTCCGGGGGTGGGGGCTCAGGTGAGCCTGGGGCTCCAGCTGGTCAGGGAGGAGAGGGTCCTGGGCCCTTACCATAGGGAGCAGGAGGAGAGCAGCCAGGGAGGCCTGCACGATCCTGGCCATGACACTTCTCAGCCTGGCAGGAGGCTCAGGCCAGGACTGCTTGCCTCCCAGTCAGAGCAGCCGCTGGTCAGCCCCAAGGTGTCTGCGGGCTAGAGAGAAAGGAAAAGTGTGAATCCAGAGGAAGGGCAGGGACCCCCTCCCCTCCCTGCAGCAAGGCTCTCAGCCTCCGAGGGTAATCCCCCTCCATGCCTTCATCCATGCTGTTCTTTATTCTTCTATCCCACACACATCAGCTGAGCCCCTACTCAGTGCTGGGCACTGAGGATACAGTGGGGAACACGCTGGCTGAGCCCCCGTCCTACTCCTGGGACGGGCTGGATGGCTTTCTCCTCTGCAGCAGACATTGTCTCCCCCAGTCTCCCCCGACAGCGACTGGTTTTGCTGGCCCATGCATGCCCACCTGGAGAGGACCTTTCCAGGTCCCTCAAGTGCAGGCCTATGACGAAGGTCCCCCCAGGACACATGGGGGGCAGTGCCACTTCTGCACCACCCGTCCACAAGGCATCGCATACTCTCCTCTTCTGTCCTTCCACCCTTCCCCAGTGCTGGACCAGCTGTGATGGTGCAGCAGGGGCAACACCAGGGGCAGGGAGCGATGCTCCGAAAGGAACCCAGATGGCTCAGTGAGCTGACGGGGCCAAGGCCACACCGGCCCGGCAGGTGGAGCCAGTTCCAGACCGATGCATGAGAAAGAACCCGCTTCTGTCTAAAGTGCTCCCTCCATGAAGGCCGCTGTTCCACTGCGGAGCCGGCTCTCCTAACAAACCTCACCTCCTTCCACTCTGCCTCAGCCCACCTGGCCCCCAGGATAATGCCTTTACCACCGCGACACACAAACCAAAGTGACTGCTGAAGAGGGCGCTCAGGCCTCAGAGCTGCAGAACTCCAAGTCGGGGGGGGGGGGGGGCCTCGAGAACGGGAGCCGCGAGTGGGGACCAGACAGGGTACGGGGAGCCAAGGGAGGAGGCTGTGGGAGACCTGGCACATTCCCAGGGGAAGAGTCTGGTCTGCTTCTAAAATGGATCATTAACACACATTCCCTCCAACCCCGCCATTCCACATCTGGGTGTCTTTCCTAGAGAAATATCTGCACCATACAAAAAGAAGCAAATGCAAGGATGTTTACCGCAGCATCATTTAAAACAGCATCAACAGCAAAAACCGGGGCAACAAAGCATCCATCAGGCAGGCACTGTTAATAGGCCCCAGCACACTCATACAATGGAATACTACATGGTAATTTAAAAATTATTACTTTCATTACTTTTAAATTCTTATTAAAGAGATTGAGTAGGCCCCTATCAGGGCCACCACTAACCCATAGGTGCCTGGTTCAGGAGGCCCATGGGGGTCTGCATCCCAACCATCAGTCCTTGCACACCTCCAACCAGTGGGCAGAGCTGCCATTACCCCGGGGCCTCTGTGCTCCTGGCTGTCTGCCTACCCATCCCTCCCTCCCCACTCCTTACCTCTCCAAGCTCCCCTAGGCCTCTCCGAGCTCAATCTGGTGACAAGCAAGCACCCAAAAAGGAGAAAGAAAACCAGCCACAGGAAGGCTCAAGGAAAGGGGCCCTCGTCTCACCCACCTGCTGCCCTGCCGGCTCAGGGACCACTCAGAGATGCTGAGGGAGGCTGTGAGTACCCCTAAGAGATGCTCTGAGAAGCCCAGGGGCCCATGGGGATGCTGGCCCACCCTGTCCCCTGCAGGTCAGGACTGGGCAGGCTCCGGCTCAGCATCCCTGGGCACCTTGAGGTACCAGCTGTCCTGGACACTCAGGCTTTAGTCTCTGTAACCCCTCCCAGAGCCCTCCACATCCCTGCTGGTCACCAGCTGCCTCTGGCACTGGTGGCCCCCGGGGGGCTCTGTCACTTCCACTATTCCTGGGGAGCCCAGAGCTCAGTCTGCAGAGAGCTGACACTTCTGACCTGCCTGGCTGGAACAGAGGAGTGCCTGGCCCATCGGCCCTCAGTAGATGCTGGAGGCAGTCTCTCTCAGCCAGCAGAGGGCTTAGAGAAGCGTGGGCAAGCCAGAAGGCCTCCGAGATCCAGAGCTGACTCTCCCACACCTAGGACAATGGCAGGCCAAAGGCTAGTGAGGTCTGAAGTAAGGAAGGGGTCCACACAGCCCTTCCGGTGGGGTGCCAACCGTCTCAATCTGCGGCCTGGGCCTGGGTTCTGGCCCCAGCACTGGGCCACAAGCTAGATCCTTTGCTTCTGTGGGTCTCAGCTTTCTTAGCCAAGAGGAAGATGACTCCTCATCTGAGCTCCGTCCTTGGCCTACCTCACAGCCAGCAGGGCCCAGACAAGAGCCACAGGAGGGAAACGGATGCACAGCCTGTGTCACTATGTGGACACACAGTGCTCCTTCCGGAGGAGCTGTCTCCCTTCAACTCCTAGCAAGATGCTACTAGAAACATCAGCCAGCCACTGTTTCTGTCTCTTGGGAGAGACCTCGGCCCTGGGGCACAGAGCAAGCTTCCTGGAGGAGGAGGCCTGGGAAGAGGGAGGAGCACTCAGAAATGAAATCAGAGCTCCCAGCAACACCCTGAGAAGGCAACAGCACCACCCACTTCCTTCAAACCAAGACTCACTGCCTCCTCCCGCAAGCCCTGACCCTGCTCCCAAGGTGCGCTCTGACCTCCCAGCCCAGCGCTCCCCTGGGCTGCCCATCAGAACCACTCAGAAGTATTTAAAAATACCCCTGCCGACTGAGTGGGCCTCTCCGGGGCTGGGCCCGGGCATCAGTGTTGTTTACAGTTCTCCAGGTGACTCTGGCATAGAGTCAGATTATAGAGCCTCTGTTCTAACCTTTATTAGAACCAGCAGAGCTGGCCCGGAAGAGCTACCGGCTTCCACTGCTCTGGCTGCTCCAGAGGGTTAGCGGGGCAGCAGGCAAGCAGAGAATGAGTTTGTGTTTTGAGGGCTGGCTGATTTCTGATTTTCTCCTCTCCCTCTCTGCCTCTCTCTCACACACACACAAATACACAGAAAAAGGTCCACAGAGAAGAGCATAAGACATGTCAATCCCACCGAGAAAAAGAGAGACACTGATCCCCAGGGCGCCCGCCTGAAGGCATCATATAAATGCCATGTGTAGAACACACGAGGGTGGAGAGTCCTACAGGGACCAGCAGACACGACACGTGTGCGCGCACACACACACACACACACACTCTCCTCCCCAGAAATGCAGAGGCACACTCACCACATATAGAACAAAGACACCTACAGGTGCAACCACACATTTAGATATTCAGGTACGTTTCCCAGACCATTGATGCATATCATAATACAGACACACTTATTCTGCAAAGGCATTCAGATACACAGAGGCAGTTGGATCTGGATTCGGAGGCAGGCGCAGGTACACACAGACACACGCACATGCACACGTGTGTGCATGCGGGCACAAACATGCTCACACAGGGATGCCAGACTTGCAGGAGGCTCGTCCCTGCTCCAGGCAGGGGCGCTCTTCAGCCACCCCTGCAGTGGATTAAAAAGAAGCTGGAGCAGACGGCTCAGCCCCACCAGCCCCAGCTCCCTGCACTGTCACCAGGCTGCTTAGGCAACGACGTGAACCAGGGAGAGGTGTCCCCTCCACCTGACGACAGGGGGAGGGGCTGGGGAACTCAACGTGGGCCTTCTCTGGAACTAGACCCAGGGTCTTGACTCCCACTGTTGCCCTCTCTTATTTGTTGTTGTTGAGATATAACTGACATACAACATTAGTTTCAAGTGCACAAGATAATGATTCCCCATTTGTACGCATTGTGAAATGATCCCAATAAGTGTAGCCAACATCCACCACCACACAGTTACGACTTTGTTTTCTTGTGATGAAAACTTGTAAGATCTACTCTTGGCCCACTGTTGTCCTGGCTTATTAACACCCCATACACACACTATAGTCCACTCCTGCCCAACCGCGCACACCGACACCAGCGAGAGAGAACCTGGGAGCTGCCCGGCCTTGACCAGCCCACTCCTCCGCTGGGGACCTGTGGAATTACCTACTCTGACCTCTCCCAGGGTGACAATCTCCTCAGCCCCTCCTGGCACTTCTGCCCCCATCCTATCCCTGCCCGAGGCCACCTTGCAGCATCCCTGCTGGACAGCGCTCAGAGCTCACTGTCTCAGGCACCTGGTCCTCCTCAGGGCCACATGCTGGTTCATCTGCCCTCTGAGATGCATCCCCTGGGCCTGCCACCTGCAGCCCTTTCAGGGGCTCCTCCTCCTCCTCATCCTGGCTGCCCCCCTCCTCTGGACTCCCCCAAGCAACCAGTGCCCTCTCACAGGACAGGACTAGGCCCGGCCACTGCAGCCTGGGGTTGGTCTCCCCTCTCCCTGGGGATGGACACTGGGTTCTTCCGGCCCAGCCACACAAGTGGCTCAGGATGATCTGCTCACTGACACACGCAGGCTGTCTCCTGGGTCCAGGCTCTGCTGGGGCCACTGGCTTTTGCAACTGGTCTGAGGACAATTAACTTCTATGTCCTGGTATTCATTGTGGTGAAGCTGGGGACCATTTTGCTAGAGTTTTTAGCCTTAGGGACTCAGGAAAGCCACTTGGCTTTTCTGTGCCTCAATCTGATTACCTGTAAAATGAGAATACTAGTAATACCTATCTCATAGATATTACTCTGAGGTATAAACAAATTTATATAAGTAAACCCTACAGAGTATAGACTGTCCTAGCTACACGTGTGGTAACTATTATCATCTTACCACTGATGTTCAGGTTTTTGCATCCTCTTGCTGTCACCTCTACCCCCATAGCCCTGTGTCACATTCAAAATGGGAACGGCAGGCCTGCTGTGCCTTTCTTTGCTAATGACTAACATTTATTAACCACTCAGTATGTGCCAGGCGCACTTCCAAGCAATAAATATGCATTAACTCATTTCACCTGCCCAAAACCTATGAAGTAGTTACTCGCATTATCCTCGTTCTATAGCTGAGATGACTGAGGCACAGAAAGACTAAGCAATTTCCCCAAGGTCACACAGCAAATACATGGTAGAATTGGGAAGTGATCCCAGGCAGCCTGGCTCCAAAGCTTGCATGCTCCATCCCTGTGCTCCTGCCACTCTCTGTCACTGGTAAAAGGAAGATCAGCTCAGAACCCATTGGTACCCCATTAGTGATCCCTCTCACACCTTTGGGGACTGGTTAGGGCTTCGGCTACTCCTTGCCCATATTTCTATATCTGAAACACCCTCCTTAGGAAGAGTTAATTATAGACGCAGCATTTCAGACCTGAAATGGATTTTAAAAGCCACCTCCTAGCGGTACTGACTTACCTGTGGGGAAAGCAAGGCCAGAGAGGGGGAGACGCTTCCCACGGTTCACACAGTGGAGAGTCCTAGAGCCCTGCCTGGCAGAAAGGGATGTGACAGACACCTGAACCGGAGAGAAGTACATGCCCCCTTCCAGACTCAGGGGGGCCTGCCGTCCTCAGGCCTCATCAGCCCAGCGACCGACCAGGAGCGGGAACTGACACGAGCAGCCACGTCCTGTGCTCCGGTGAGCCACTGCACCAGGCACACAGGAAGATGGCATCATCACTCAGCACACTGGAGCCAGAGGTGACTCACCGGGCTCCCGACTTCCCACATGGAGTGGGAGGGGACTCAGAGACCCTGCAGCCATCCCCCACTGCCCCACACCCTGCAGGACCCTTTCTGCAGCATCTTGGCTGAGGACGGCCCGGCTCCTGGGATGGGGCACTTACCCCTCACCAGAGCTGGTCCAGGGCCCTCAGGAGAAAGCTCTGACGTCTTCCCACCATGTCCTTCTGGGCCATCCTTTGCCTCGTGAAGCCCCCACCGTGTGGGAGTGGCAGCTTGCCCTCCCTCTCCATTGGACCACACAGCCTGGGGTCCCTCTCCTGCCTGGAAGGAGCTGGGGCCAGCTGGGCAATCTCCTACTGGAGTCCTCTGGCTGCTCAGCATCCCTCTCAGTCACAGGGCAGTGCCAAGCCTGGACACCAGACAGAAGATGACCCAGGAGAAGTGGATCACGGCCTGCCTTGCTGGCCACATGCTCCCTTTATTAACTAGACCTGAGCAGGACTGCACCCCAATTCCTCCTCTGCCTCCCAGTGCAGGGAACCAGGGAGCGAAGGCTGAAAGATGAAACGCTGCTCCCCCTCAGCTCACCCCTCAAAAGGAGGGAACTGCACTTGCTTCTGGGAAGGAAGACGGAACCCCTTTCCTCCTCAGGAAGGTCAGAGCTGATAAAGGCAGAGCCCGGCACCTGGGGGAGACGCATCCTGGCAATCGCAGGATTAATCAATAATACTGATGCTCCTCTTGGCGATCAAACCTTCCCCTTTCAGAACCTGGCCCCCAGGGTCCTGCACACAGCTGGTGACAGAAGCCAGGTCCCTGGAAGGGCCCCCAGTGATGATTCCACCTAAGCCCTACAATTTACACTCAGGGAACGCGGACTTGGGGCAGGAGCACATACTTGCATGCTGGTGATATTATTCCATTTCACTGGTGAGGGTGTGAGGCCCCCAGAGACAGGGAGACTTTCCCAGGGTCATGCTGCAGAGCCCTTCGACCCTGGACAGTCCAGGCACATCCCCTGTCCGGGAGGGGTTCTGGGAGTTCTCTGGCAAGGAGAGCACCGCCGCCCCCCCATTAGCAAGAGGAAAAAGGGAGAAGAGGGGGAAGGAGGAAGCAGAAGATAATAGAAGGGGGAAGAGTAAGGTGGGAAGGGCCGTGCTGGAAGACAGGGGGAAGGGCGGGGGCACTCTGAGCACCTCCCAGGCCTAGGGTGTGGCTCAGGGAGAGGGAGGACTGACCCTGTTAACCAGCAGTCCCAAGTCTCCTGGAAGGAGGGACAGCTCCCATTCACATATGCCCCCGGCACACGCCCGGGCAGGGCACGGGGTGGGGGCCCAGGACACTGTGATGAGTGCCTGGCGGATGGGTCTGGGAAGGTGACTCGGGGTGTCAACGGGCACAGCAAGATATCAGGCGGTGGCGGTGGACAAGAGGGTGGGAGGCTGGTGCCAGTCCTCAGATGCCAGGGACGCTGCCCTGTTCCACGGGACGGGGCTGGGAGCACTGACGAGAGTGCGGCAGGAGAGTGAAGTCAGGAGTCCCTGTTCAGGAACCTTCCACAGAGTGCTGGTGAGCTGAGCAGAAGGGAAAGTGCAGGCAGAAAAGCCACACTGAGGCCGTTTTCCGGATTCAGGGTAGAGGTGATGGGGGCCCGGGTGGGGAAGGGCAGCTGGAATGGAAAGAGGGGGACACAATCCAGAGACTTGGGACAATGGGAGAGGAGAGTCTCCCCGGCCTACCTCCAGGGAAATAGCAGGAAGGAAATGTCAGAAGGGGACAGAAGGGATAAGAAAAAACTGAAGGCAGGACCTGGTTCACCACGCAGCCTTAAATCAGAAGCTGGGAAGTTCCAAGGTGCCTAGCAAGGAGCTCTACATTTTTTTTCTCAGCCAACCCTCTGCGGTGCCCATTTGTTAGGGGGGAGCGATGAGGACCACTAAGGCAATGCATGGAGTAGGATGAGAGCGTCCAGGTGTTCCTCAAGGCCAACCTGACCTCCTCCCACCACCTCCAGGAAGCCCATCCTGGTTGCACCCACCTCCACTGACCTCTCCCTCCTCCTGGATGAGAGCCCCTCACTCCTGCCTGGGCTGTTTCAGGTCTTGTGCTGCTCACTGTCAGTTTCATGTCCTGTCTGGAAACAAGGGGCATGTCCAGATCTCCCTGCAGTCTCCCTCCTGGTGGAGGTGGGCACAGACCTGGGCACAGAGGGTGAAGGGGAAAGGGGACTCAGGATCTGTTTGATCAGTCCCAGTGCTGGGATGTCGTCCCATGAATGTTGTGCCGAGGTGTCCTCAGAGTGGGAGATTTATGACACGGACACAGCGGAGGCTGCCTGGGGTGGGGTGCTCAGGCCAGGCGGGGGGCCTCTCCTGGCACTGACCCATTATGCAGACGGGCACTCTGAGCTCCAAGCAGAGTGGAGGGAAGCATCCAATGCCCCCTAGGGCAGCTCAGGCTCTCAGTACTAAGGCCCTCCCTCCTTCCACCTCTTAAACCACTTCTCTTCTCTAACCTTATAGCCCAGGGGTTAGCAAACCCTTCCAGCATGTCACACCCAGCCCGTCACCTATTTCTGTACAGCCAGTGAGCCAAGAATGGTTTTTACATTTTTAAATGGTCAGAAAAAAACCTAAAAGACTCATATTTCATGACACACAAAAATTGCATGAAACTCAAATTTCCATGTCCGTTAATAAAGTTTATCAGAACAGAGCCATGCTCATTTTTTTATTTGTCATCTATGGTTACTTTTACACTACAACAGCAGAATGAAGTAGCTGTGACAAGAGTCTACGGCAGCAAAGCCTAAAATATCTCCTATTTGGCCCTTTACAGAAAGTTTGTCAACTCTTGTTCTGGTCTCATGCAACCCACGCAGAATTTCCCCATTCCATTCATCGTGCATCTGGACTTCACCAAGGCAGACTTCTGTGATCCTCCTCAGGCAAATGTCTGAGCCTCCAGTTGTGACCAGATCTGTGTGAGTGGGTGTGTCGCCAGGTCCCTTTGTCGTTCTGCTGTTGCATGTTTTGCCCCAGCTCTCCGGCAGTTGTCATGGGAAGTCTATATGCCTTCCCAGCAGTGTGTCACTCCCTCCCTGTGTGTCACTGTGGGGGTGGCTGTCACCATGTGCCTCTGACGGCATCCAGGGCTCAGTACAAACACGTTGCAGGCGAGGAGTTTCCAGCCTGCAGGTTGCCAGGCAGCTGGACCACTAGGCCCAGCCTGTTGAGACCCTGGACTCTTAGATTCCTTTGGTCAAAGACGGCTGAAGCTTCCAGGGCCTCTAGCCCACTGCAGAAAGCCCCCAGGCAGCCCCTATCCGGGGCATCAGATCTTTGCTCCCATACCTCCCTGGACAAGAAACCACTTACTCCAGGTGTCAGCTCCATGCTGGCCGGCTCTCGGGGAAGCTAGGCCTTCCTGGCACAGAGCCGAACTCAAGCTCTGTGCCAGGCACACCTTGGTCCTGCCCTAGGCCAGGCAGCACAAGCTATCCTGCACTTCATCAGTGCCAGCCCTCGGTCAGACCTGGGATCCTCAACCTCAGGCCACGTCCTCAGGAAGAAAGCCACCCTGTGGCCTTAGCTCCTGCCCTTCCTACCTCCTCAGTTGCATATACTGATCTGTAAACATGCATTTTGTGTGTTTGTTTATCCAACACAAATTGAGGGAGTGTCCAAGGTAAAGCATGGCAGAGAGGGGGTGGCTGCATGAAAAAGGATGGGTCCCACAGTGTTTCTCCAATCAACCCCCTGCCAGCCTGAACCTTTCACAAAACAGGACTTAATGGAGCCTTCAGTCTGATTACTCCGTGGAATGCAGGAAAGGGTTCATGGAGAGGCTCCCCACAGATACTTCCCCTCACCACACACAGGGGCAAAGAGACTCACCAGGTCTCATCCCAGACACAGAACCGCCTATGAAGGACTCCTGGTGGGGGATGGAAGGGACAACTCCGCCATCCTGGTCACCCCACACACACTTGTTGATGGATTCGATGGATGATCTGGCCTAGGGCCTGCCCCAGTATGTTCTGTCTCTAATTTGTATGTACAAATTTTGGCTTGCATCCAGACTGGCGGCCTGGCTTGCCCTCCCCAAGGTCAGTGGGAAGCAGGAGCCCCAGATTCAGCTCCGCCAACCCCACCTGCACCCAGCACCAAACACAAACTGGGGCCTCCTGAGAAAATGTGGGTGCTGCCACAGCCTGCCCCCCACCCCCATATAGTT